>NW_009201082.1:0-504 GCF_000690835.1 Fulmarus glacialis
CATCTCGGGGTCCCCCCAGATTCTCCTGGAGAACATCTCGGGATCCCCCCAGGTTCTCCTGGGGAACATCTTGGGGTCCCCCCAGGTTCTCCTGGACACCTGGAGAACATCTCGGGGTTCCTCTGGACACCCAGATGACGTCTCTGGGTTCCCCAAAGTTTTCCTGGATGCCTGGCTGATGTCTCTGGGTTCCACAGGACACCTGGACAATGACTCCAGGTTCTCCTGGACACCTGGAGAACATCTCCAGGTTCCTCCCGGGTTCTCCTGGAGACGTGGACAACATCTCTGGGTCCCTCTGGGCACCCAGATGGTGTCCCCGGGTTCTCCTGGACATTCCGACGATGTCTCCAGGTTCCTCCCGGGTTCTCCTGGAATCCTGGAGAACATCTCCAGGTTCCTCCCGGGTTCCCCCGGACATTTCGGGGTTCCCCCAGGTTCTCCCGGCTGCCTGGAGAACATCTCCAGGTTCCTCACCCCCACTCCCACCCCTCGATGTCCCCT
>NW_009201083.1:0-1503 GCF_000690835.1 Fulmarus glacialis
TGATTCTATGATTCTATGATTCTAATTTTGAATACAGCTATTAAAACCTACCGAAATACCCATGACAAATTGATGATTATGTAAGAGGTGAAGAAAAACCTTCAAAAACCTAATATGGGAGTTCATGTGACCCTGACAGTATACCAAATATAATGTCAAAAGAAAACATTACATTACTCCTCAGAAGTTATGGAATTTTAATTTTAAATCTGGACACTATCTTGATATAAAATATAAGAAATGTTTACAAAAATATATCTATATGTAAAGATATCCATCATGAGTTACATCTGCATTAGCAGAAATATTTACAACTACTTTGTGTATCCTTGAACTAAAGAAAAAACATAAGGGTGAAAGAATACTACATCAGATCCCAAACGTCCTTGCTGCACAAACACTTAATTAACAAATGTGTAAAAAAAAAGGAAATATACAAACATCCCCCAGGCCTCAGATATCAAAAATACCCTCTTCATTCAATCTTGATTTACCCAAGACAACCTCAGAGTGTTAGAAAGTGAAACTGATGGGAAAATATATGCCCTCATTCAAATATTATACAAGCTTTCTGTTAAGTTATAGGAATACAGAAAACCAAGCAGAACCCCTCCAAGCCACAAAAGGGCAGTGTCCTCATTGATTTTGCTTCCCCCACCATCACCCCTTTCTCCAAAAAGCTACCTAAAATCTCTCAATAAGCAAGAATAATTATGTGCTGTGATTGTGTATTTGGTTCGTGTGGCAAGGTTTTGGTAGCGGGGATGCTACAGGGGTAGCTTCTGTGGGAAGATGCCAGAAGCTTCCGCCATCTTCAATAGACCCAGCTGGCTCCAAGACGCACCTGCTGCTGGCCAAGTCTGAGTCAATCAGTGACAGTGGTAGCACCTCTGTGAAAACCTTTAAGAAGGGGGAAAAAACTGCTGCAGAACAGCAGCTGGAAGAGAGGAGTGAGAATGTGTGAGAGAAACAGCCCTGCAGACACCAAGGTCAGTGAGGAAGGAGGGGGAGGAGGTGCTCCAGGCACTGGAGCAGAGATTCCCCTGCAGTCCATGGTGAAGACCATGATGAAGCAGGCTGTCCCCCTGTAGCCCATGGAGGTTAACAGTGGAGCAGATATCCACGTGCAGCCTATGGAGGACCCCACACTGGAACAGGTGGATGTGCCTGGAGGAGGCTGTGGCCCTGTGGAGAGCCTGCGCTGAAGCAGGCTCCTGGCAGGACCTGTGACCCCATGGAGAAGGGACCCCACACTGGAGCATGTTTGCTGGCAGGACTTGTGACCCTGTGGGGGACCCATGCCAGAGCAGCCTGTTCCTGAAGGACTGCACCTGGTGGAAAGGACCCACGGTGGAGAAGTTTGTGAAGAACTGCAGCCCGTGGGAAGGAGCCATGCTGGAAAAGTTTGTGGAGGACTGTCTCCCGTGGGAGGGACCCCACGCTGGAGCAGGGGAAGAGCCTGAGGAGGAAGGATTGGCAGGGACAACGTGTGATGAACTGACC
>NW_009201084.1:0-7567 GCF_000690835.1 Fulmarus glacialis
ACAATGCAATTGCTCACCACCTGCCGAGCGATGCCCAGCCAGCCCCCGAGCAGTGGCCCCCCAGGCAGCTTTCCCCTAGTTTTAAAACTGAGCATGACGTCATATGGTATGGAATACCCCTTTGGCCAGTTTGGGTCAGCTGTGCTGGCTCTGCCCCCTCCCAGCTTCTTGTGCATCTCTAGCGTTCTCGGTTGGGAGAGCATGAGAAGCTGAAAAGTCCTTGACTTACTGTAAGCACTACTTAATAAGAACTAAAACATCAGTGTGTTATCAACATTATTCTCATACTAAATCCAAAACACAGCACTATACCAGCTACTAGGAAGAAAATTAACTCTAACCCAGCCAAAACCAGGACAGAAATTCACATATGCTCCCTTCCCTTCATGTCAGCCCCTTCTTACCCCTGCACCTTTTTTTATTACCTCTTAGTTGTGTTGATATAATTCTTTCTGAGCCCAGGAACTAAACCAGATCACTATTTTGTTTACAAAGCAAAGCAAGAAAGCATATGTGATCTGGATCTTTCAATAATCAGGTTTACAAGCAGTTGGATTGTCATGGCTGAGAGGGTAATGGACCAGAGAAACCTGTTCATCTGGCCTTGCTACTGCAGTTTCTTTATGTAGTCAGTCCTTAGAGAAGTCTAGGGCTACAGCACTGTACATATCAATTGTATTTTACTCATCAGGACCAACTATGTAATTAATTTGTTTTCTCTGATACATCTGTACAACATGGTGATTCTATTTACTTTTGTAGTCTTCCCTGCAATTTTACATAATTCAGGATTATGCTTGGAAATATTTGATAGCCCTTCCCTGAAAAGCCCGTTGGAGAGCACTTCTCTTGCCTGCTCCTGTGAGTTTTCCAGATAGAAGAATGTTCACATCTTGAGGTGCTGCCTTGAAGGACCTTGTCAATTTATGAAGAAAGCTCTGTTTATTTGGACACAGCAGAAGATAATGCATTTTTTCACAGTGCCTAACACCTTTTGGGGAGCACTTATGCCAAAATATTCCTTTCTAGGCTTTTCTCAAAGCTCTACTTCCCTTAGACTTATCTTGCTGCCTCTCTCTCACATCACACTTCCATGTACTAATTTTTTGACAGCAGTGCCAGTTTTCGGGTATGCCTGAATTATCTGCCTCTGGATCCCTGTTCCCAACTCCTTGCTATCCCTACAAGTGGGCCAATGCAGTTTTTGGGGCTGCATTGAGATGTAAAGCAGAGGAATTAGCTGGGTTGACCACAACAGGGTTGTGGTGAGAAGTTTGCAGTGTTGTTTTTAATGTGGGCAGTTCCCTTATATAATTCACAATGTAGACTCACAACAATTGCACAAGCACAGCTTTGGGGCAACAAAAGACTTTAGCCAGATGTTTAGGGATGGAGCTCCTTAAGTCAGTTTTACTGATGAAAAGATGTTGTGTGGGATAGTTTTTTCACTCTTCCTAGTTCTCCATTCTACACCCAACCCTTCACAGAACAGTAACCACGAAAACTCTTCCACTGACACATACTGCTGTAGTTGCCTTTGCTTTGTGTGCTCTCCTGTGCTTTTGTTTGACTGGGAGACCAGTGCTGGGTCTGTTGCTCCTTCAGACATAAGCAAAATTTTTTCTTGAACACCTCTTAAAAAAAAAGCTGATATTTCTACATTCTTTTTCCTTCATTGTGAGGATAACATAAAGGGGAGGAAGGGAGGGAAAATGGCTCTCAAATCTCTTTTAGACCATTATGGATATGATGGAACCCAATTGTCTTCCAAGTTTTGGATGATCTTTAAAAACCTGTCTTTTAGAAAAATGCCCAGAAGGAAGGGAATTTAATTTCATTTTATTGTGTATTTTGACAAGATAATGACGAACTTAATGGCACCCAATCTTAATTAGGTCCTGCAAACCCTAACTGCATTATAAATTCATTATTAATTATTATCTCCATTAAACTGAAATTTTCCAATGGCCAATTTGAGGAATCCAGCTTTTCAAGTGCTGTTAACATTTAAAATGGTAAAGCAAAACATAGATTATTTGAAATGGCCATTGGAATACTTCATTTGTTGTATTGATATCATCGTTGGGAGTGAAGACAATGCAGGTGTGGTGTGCTATGTCAAGCAAATTGTCTTCAGCTGTACACAGTATTCACTTTAATAACAGGTAATTATATTTTGGGAATATTAGCAAAACTGCTTTAATTTTCTAATCTGAGCTCTTTCTGAGGATTATGGGGTGGATTACAATATTATTCAGTATTGTACAAAAAGGAAATTTAATGTATATGATATCATGACTGCATATCCTGTCAACAGGGTGGAGTATGGGAAGAGGGAGAGTGACTGCTGGGGAAAGGGTCAACATCTTCAAAGACTCATTTCTGGGTTTTAATCCCAAGGGTAAACATATGGGGATTAAAGCAGGGGTTTATTGTTTTTCTCTGGGTAGCTGACAGAGAATTCAAGGTCATGATACATGATGAGAACTTTCCCTCTAAAAATAGCTTAAAAATTAGTCAAGTACCATTTTGAAATAATTGTCAAAATTTGGGAAATATACTGACATTTGGAACTGTTTTGGTAGCATTCCAACATTTGATTAGGGAGCTTCAGAATGACAAATGAATGTTCTATAAAAACATCAGCAGAAATATGTGGGTAGTTTTACTGAAGTGAAAGGATTTTTCACATGTGGGCATGTTTATTAATACTTGAAGGAAACAAGGAAGGTAGTGGGGATTTTTAGCTAATTGGTAAACATAGCTTTCTCTGTGGCATTCTAAGGATAATATTTCTATTTTGAATATCCTGGGTTTTCAGATTTTTTACATTTTAGTGTTATAATAATGGCAATGCATTTAACTTTTAATGCTAATTACACAGTTACACATCCAATGACATTTCTAAGCTATTACAACACTATAGTTGTTATAGAACCAGTTAAGGTATGAATTTATGAAACTTGCTTCTAAGCCAGAGCAAAATCTATTGCTTTTCTGCTGCAGGCTAAGCTTAATCTTTTGAAATTATATTCATTCTTATTTATTTTTTAGAAGTTTACCCATTACATGTTTGTGAATTGTCTGAAAACTACTAAGACTCTGTTTTTTGAATTTTTGGACAATTACTTTAAACAACTTAATTCTTTGTATGGCTTATAAGCAGTATCATGGAAGTGTTTATTACTCCAAGTTTGAAGTGTTTTGATTTTTTGCACGATATATGTTTTACCCAATTATATAACAATAATTTCACAATGGAATTTTGAATACAGTGGCTTACACTTACAATTTAAAAATACACTTTTTCACTGTGTATCTAAAATATTTATTTTAAAAGGACTGTTTCTGCAAGGTTCTTTCCTAGTAAGTGCACTTTCCAAAAGTTACAACAACAAGAGTTGTAACATATTCATAAACAATTGTTTACCAAATTTTGTGTTCCAAGAGAGGAATTAAGTTTAAGTAGAGTTCACAGTAAGGTCATTATCATCATTTCGTAGTATACTGAATTATGGAGATGTTATGTTTTCTTCCAAAATCAAGCCTTGTAAATCAGAAAAATTCAGCAGTAAAGTTGTGTTTAAAGTAAAGCATGAGAAACACAGCTAAGGCATGTAGAAGCAACCTTTACGCAGTTACTTAGTGTCATAGTGCAGTAACCATTCCATTGAAAATTTTCAAATAATCCTTGAAAACGTGCAGCTCTGGCTGTGTCTTAAATAATTACATTACAAATTTCACCACCACCACCCCTTCCAAAAAAAACCAAAACAGGCTTGAGTAAGAGTGCAGATTTTAATAGGCAGAATAGGTCATAGAAAGGTTGTGTCATTGTGAAAGCATGGATGTAGAACAAAAGTTGTTAAAATACAAAAGTATTATACTCAAAAATTCATATCTCTGAGAAGCTGGTTTAAAACATTATTTTAAAAATATACATTTTAAACAGGTTCATATGCAGCTCCTTGACCTCTTGCTTTTCAGAAAAGGTATATGAGTTCACCTGCTGGGAAAAAGAATATTTCTCATACAATGTTGGTTGTTCTATTTGGAAAGTGGCCAGATCTGCTGCTTTGCTTACAAATATATCAGCACAAGCATCCACATACTTAACATGAAACAGTTCTGCAGTACCCTTGGCTAGCAGTACCTTGCTGCTTTCCAGTGACTTATATTGTGGTCATTTCCTTTGCTTTAATTCCTTGTGTTATCATTTATCCTTTCAAAGCTTTTGTTCTTTTTAGAAAGGGAATGATAGCTGAACCCCTTGAGTGTACCTAATGTTGATCTTCTGTGCAGTCAAGGGAGAGTTATGGAGCTTTGTTTTGGAGCTTCCACAGCCCTCCATTGCACAACTAGTGGAATACTAGGTGAAGTCTAGTACATATACAAACTTACTCTGCTTTTCTACTGGTAATTATGTGTGTTTTATACATTTAAACATTCTTGAACAGAAGAGAAGGCTCTAAAATAAAAAATATAAGTTTAACTTTAGGCTATTTTAGAAAATAAGCCGTCATTTAAACTGCTTCTGAGACTTGCTACTGCTGCATATTTGCTGTCCGGTGGAAATGAAGCCCTTATTAAATCTAAACTTATAAATTTCTTTTCTGTAATAAAAACCTTTCACTGTAGACAACTTAATGTTAACAATTTGTAAGAGAAGATAATAAGTCCTAACTGAATTTAAGTAATGATTTCCAAAGTAGAGCTATAAATCTACTACAGCTGAAGTTCATAAGGTCTCAAAGGAAAGGGAGCTTATGGCCACTGAAATGAATAATCTGTAAACTGCCGGTAACTCGCATTGTTATTAAGACTTCTAATTTCTTTGACAGGAGCCTTTGAGTTAGAATATTAAAACAGCTGAATGATAAGCTAATACAGCAGCTCATACACATGAATTTCTATTATATCAAATTATTTGTGTTACTTCTCTTTCCTGCAGCTCTAGCAATTATTGTAAATCTTAAGTAGTATTTTAATCCTCAGGACATACTATAAATCAAAACCTAGATTTCAGAAATTGTCACCCCAGCAAGTGAGGTTGTACAGAATCTCACTAATAGGAATTGACAGATAGCAAATTTTATTTCCACTCTGCTTGGACTGAAATTTTCTTTGAAAGGAATTTCCCATTTGCCATAAGCACAACATCTGTATTGGCTTTTCAAAATCACTTCGCTCTGGCATACCTCTTCTTCCGTTTTAGGACAATGAGAACCTTAACTTCGCTTTCGCTGAATTAAATAGTAAATTAATACTAATTACAACTGAGGGAATAATTGACCTTTTTCTAGTCCAAGTCTGTTCTTGTGTTATGACACTAGAGATCAATAGAGTAGAACATTCAGGACCTTTTCATATGTGGTGTTGAACAGAAGCAGGAAGACTTTTCCCACAGACGTGCTGTCTAGAGCAGTGAATTAAAAGTGAAAAGGAAGGTACCCAGGCACATGAAGGCTTCCTGGCACAGAAGTAGCCCATGTCCATGCTAGGAAATTCTTCTAGCCTCCAAACCAGGGCATATGCATGCAGAAAGCCTTTGGAAAATGGCCCCTGAAATGTTATTGTTCTGAAACCATGCTCAGGTATTTTTTGGGACAGCGCATGGGCCAGAAGTGCTGGGACCATTCTGACAGTTTAACTGTGTAAACTATCACCATATTTATCTAAGAGTACAGATGTAGCCAATGTGTCACCAAGTTTACTATAGGAGGGACTGAGCTCATTTCACAGCTGAAAAGCAGTTTCTATTTCTTGATCTCCTAGAATGTGTCCTAAATATACCTATTCATTTCCAGGAGTTTTGTTTGGTTTTTTGGCACAGAAAAAATATCTATATTAATAGTCCTGATAATACTGATTTAGAACCAACAGTTTGTTTGACCTGCTAAAGCTCCCTTGGGTAGACTTGTCCTTGGGCAGATTAGTCCTTTGTCGAGACATAATTTCCAAGGAAAGCAAGGAAAATGTTGTGTCCAGATTCTCACTCTCCCCATATACAAGCCTGGGTTCTGGCTAGTTTGACAATGTTTAGCAAGTTGCTGAAAGAGCATTCAAGCAGCTCAAGCCCGAATGAAAAAGATTCTCTGTCTGCTCACAATGCTGTCTCTCTTCCACAAGACTGATTTGTCCTGTTTTAGATTACCTGCTGTCTTTGAAGGGCTGAAGGTGCCCAACAGCTTTTCAGGTGTGCGCCCACCAGATATATCAGCTCAGTGCAGCCCTGCTTAGCACTCCAATGAATTGTCATGACTAGCAGTAGGTAATCCTCAAAGGATTGCAACTCCTGTTTCCTCCATTTCTGATCTTTTGGGCAATCATAGCTTGTTGGATCTTCTTTTAGGCATTTGGCATCCTGTTGTTTATTTCATCCTAATGGTTACGCCATCATTGCTTAGGGCAAGGACAATACAGGTTTCATGGTGAGCCCAGCAGACATTTGCTTCTGAAACAATAAAGTCACTCCTAAGTCCCAGCTGGCATTTCTCCATAAAAATATTTCCAACCTCCATTTAATCCCTCTGTTAGACCTGGACTCTTCTGGAGACTTCCTCTGATCTGGGACAGGCTGAAAATCCGATCACATCTGATCAAAAGGAATTGGCTTGCTATCTTACATTATCCTCTGTTTTCTTGTAAATTCAGAAGGGTGAAGGACAGAAATCGAATATTTCTGAGCCAGCGTCTGGCTGAAAAGACAGTTCCAATGTCAGCTTTGTAGTCTGTTACAACATTTTAGGTATTTCACACTTGGCTATATCCTAAACTTTTCCACAATTGGGTTTGTAGGGGCTTGGAAATGAATATGTTTTCAGCCATGTGTTAAAATACTGAAAATAGTTTAGGTTCAGGGGAGAGGTTTTCAGTCCCATGTCTTTCTACTTATGTAGATATTGATGCACATAAAATTGTCCCAGTGTTCTTCATAGATATGGTCTTGACTAAGAACATAAAACAGTATTGAAAGAAATTGTACTTTTCTTTACATGTTTCTTGTTTAAGAATTAATCTTCTGACCCTTCTGACAAGGGAACAAAAGAAAGGCAAACTTTCAAAATTATTTTAACTGCCTTGCTCAAAACTTTGCAAAAACACAGCATCCCTGTAGAAATTTTAAGCTTCCTCTGAGGAAGTGATCCTAGTGACAGGATTCTGCCATATTCGGTCAATAATCTTGCCTCATCAATTCCAAGGCCTTCATGCCCAGCTCAGCAAGGCCTTGATGTTACAAGGTCCTTTGAATTTTACCTAAAGGGAACTAAAGCCCTTTCACACTCCAGTCTTGCTTTTTGTTTCATTTGACATTACTCAATAAGTTTTGCTGTGTCTAAATTAGAACAGTGTCTAATAGCTGTCTGATTGCATTCATCATTGCTACAGCTTGACAGGTCTGCAGCATGAAGGTCATATCAAATCCCAGTTCACATAAGGCAAAGTTCTGATTTATTTCCATCCAGAACTCTTGAGAGGCAACTGCAGCCCCCTGGACTTCTTTACACATATACGCTTTGGATTATTGTTTAGAATCACACTTAGAATCATAGAATCATGGAATCAT
>NW_009201085.1:0-4273 GCF_000690835.1 Fulmarus glacialis
TGAGTTTCTTCCTGCAGGTTGGGCAAGAGTTGGCATTCCTAAGGGAATCACGGAGGCACTGACTGCAGAAGACATGGCCGCATTTGGTTGACACAATCAGTCGTCCACTTTGCACAATCTGGAAGCAAAGAAACCACAACAGGTATTTGGAGTAAAGAAGTCAGCTTGGCTGGTCTGTTGGCACCAGGCAAGTAGGACTTGGAGTATCCGGAATCAGGACATGACTACTACAATAATAAGGAACCCAAAGATCTTTCAGTGCCATCTTGGAAAGCGTTTCTCCCTCTACATACACCACGAAGAAAGGACTGAGAGTTACAAGCAGGTTCCACCTGAAATCCAAGGTCTGTACCTCAAGCCAGCTGTCTGTGGCGTCCCACATAACCCACAGAGCTGCACAGCTCACCTCCGCCCCGTTCTCCCCCCGACAAAAAGGAAACGATGACAACTCGTGGATCCTTACCTCTGAGTAGCCATCCATGCAAACCGGACAGCTAACGGTACCAGACGGCCTTGTGGGAGAGAGAACAAAACCAGAAAGAATATGCATCCATTAATTTCACTGTGCATTGAGGGCTACTGATACATTAAACGTCATGTATTCATCTGACTGCACAGAGTAGCCAGGAGGCGTTTCATCTGAGGGCTACCGATACATAAAACGTCATGTATTCATCTGACCGCACAGAGCAGCCAGGAGGTGTTTCATCTGAGGATCCCTGTGTACCTTTAACTCTCTCTGTTTGTTGCATTTGCTAAGTAGTTAGGGTCTCCCTTACCTAAAGGAAACGGCGTCCTGGTTTCCATTAGATGCAGTTAGCCACCCCACTCTATTATTACAAGTGACAGCAGTCTATAGCGCTGTGCAGTATACGTATGGCAGTATTAATCTTCAACAGGACATAAATAAGAGTTTTGTAACAAAACCATCTAGGTGTCCTTTGGAAAGCATTCTAGAAATGGAAGTGGTTGTCAGAAATTAAAACATCCCTTATTCTACTTTAGCAACATGCCAGCCCAGTAACATTTACACCAAGAACTCCTTCCTTATATAATGTAGGGCAGGACCACATTAACGTGCGGAAATACTCAAAAATAAATTTCTAGTTCAGAGAAGGACAGACTGACTCGGTGGCTGTTACCAAGCTGTGGTTACAGATGTACCTCTCCTGCCTTCAGCCTCCAGGACAGCTGTATTGCACGCACATTTCCTAACAGACATAGCTATTCTGCGTAAGGAACATGTCATACCACAAGTGCTGAGTAATATTCTCTGTCAGAAGGAGCTTTCTGCTACTTTTCTTTACAGATTAATCTCTTATTTTAAACATCACAATAAGCTGCTTTCCTAAGTCTTTACCATAAGCACTTGGCTTTATTATGTCACCGCCCATGCTAAGCAACAGTTTGCAATTTATTAAACAAGAATAGAAAGCATGAGATATCCTTTATCCCGTAATCTTAAATTCAAGCAGTGAGCACTACTAATGTCTACCCCTAGTTTCACATACATAATTTAACTCCATTATTCCTCCCATTTTTACTACTCAAATTCTTTATGCAGCAGCTATAATACCAACTCAGTAATTAATTACAACTGATGATAACCTTCGTATCAGCAAGAGTAGTCTACCATTACAGAGTAACACTGTAGATGGCTCTGTGGCAGTCTCCAGCATCAGTACCTTTTTGCCAATGTTAAATGCTGCAGCACTGAATGATTTTAGCCTTACCTAAACAGAGCAGGAAGACACATTCTTTAACAGAGAAGCTTGAGATTGAAGGAACAAAACATTATTTTTTTTATATTAACTAATTAGTGGGATTTATTCACCTACATACTTAATGACCAAAATTTTAAAAAAATCTACAAATGCATTGGCAAAATGCACTATGTTTTAGAATACTAAAAGCCCTTTAGGTGGCATTTAAAACCTGACATCCAAAATTTCCATACCCAAGTTCTCTCCTACATTGCCTTCCAGTAATTTAAAAGGCTCAAAGCACACCAGCTTTATTAAAACCTGTATTTTTGTCCCCCCAAACACTTCAAAAAATGTTTATACCACAATTCTCATGTTCTTTGTCTTCCCTAGTCACATGGACACCCGATTTCATTTAATTAGTCTAATACATTGTGTCTTTCTTAACATAATGCAGTGCTCCTACAGCAGGAGCTTACCGTTTCTCCACAGAATGGGGTCTTTAGTGTGCAGACACCTGATCCAAACAGCGAGATCACCATCCCACATGCAAACATATCAGAGCTCCACGACATACATGGGACAGAACAAAAACTGGCCATAACAGTATTACCTCCACAATCGCCTTGCAAGTATACGTTGGGAAGAACAGTTACCGCTCCGAGAAAAAAAGGCAGTCAATTGGCACAGTGTGTAAAAAAGCAGTGAATGAATATGAGTTTTTACTGGAATTTGCCAGGCTGCTGCCTGCTGGTCTCGTGATACCAAGCCTCATCTACACCAATGAAAATATTTCCATATCTAACATCACTACTAGAGCTTTGCATGAAAAGTAAATGCAATACATTATGAGCTATAGCCTGTGACTAATCCTCCTTCCTTGCCATACCCCCACTTTCATCTTTAAGGCTGTATGCAAAGTTGTACATTTGTCTTGGGCTGGCTTTTTATCCTAAAGTGCAAACAGTATCATTCAGTCATCATGCAAAATGTGATGTTGTACTCATTGAAAGAGGGAACTAACTAGAATAAGTTAAGACTTCAAAGCTAAGCCAGGCTATAGCAATATAACTCAGTCCTGTATAAGAAAAGCAAAATTCAACATTTGGTAAGTCATAAGGCATACACACTTCGAACTTGCAGTTTCATCTTCCAGTGGTCCCAATTCTCGAGACACTTTATCTGTCACATACACATCATTATCTCTTGTTTCATCTTCATCATCGCTACTCAGTACACAGCTGTCCGACTGTCGCTGGCCTCTTAGTCTGAGATTTCTCCTTTGTCGTTGGTTCTCTATAATTTAATTTTGGTAAGTTAGATATATTATAATATATATATATCCCTGGAACTATCCTTGAAATGCATGATTATAAATAGTCTGTAACGGTTCATATTTTAAATGGACCATATTCAGCTGGGTTAAAAGCAATCTTAAACAAACTAGTTTCCTAAGCATTAAGGCTGAACATTTCCAGACATTATGAATATTCTGCTATGTATCAACACAAAACATTTGCTCTATTCACCCTACAAACAGCTAAAACGTGATCTTAAAGATTCTCTGTGTCCTAAGTTTCATAAAGTTACACTACCTATGAATAAATCTCCCCTATAAAGGGAAGCTACCTCTCCCAATTCTTACTAACAGAGAATGCTACCATACTACGTTGAAGAATTGCGACAATTGCTGTGTGATATGAGAGAGAGAGAGGGGTGAAGTTAAGTTTCCAAATAGCATGGTGAGGTAGCACATACACAATGAAAAAGGCCTGGCAAAACACAGAGTGCTTTGTTCAGAAAGTTTCAGAAGTGATGGAAGAGATGCTTGAATGTAAAATGTAAATTACGGAGCTGCTGTGGGTTCTCACTGCTCTATCCAGGTATGATGCTGAAATGTTCCCTCTTTTTGTCTGTGTTAAACCAAACCTCCTCACTCAAAGGCAGTTTCTATAAAATGAGCCTTTTTAAGAAATTGGAAATTATAAAAATACTTTAAGCAGTGTCTCCTTAGACATTTTCATCAACTTCCTCCTGAGTTAAGGTAACTTGAAATGGAGTTATAATGCCCCAGACAAAAGGAGATAAAAATTTTTTAATTGCCTGGTCTATAACATCCAAAGGTTAAAGAACTGCTTTTTAACAATTAGAAACTGCATGCAATAGTTATCTCTGCAATTCCAGTGTACATGTAACAATAATCAAGCACTAATCAATTAAAATTACATAAATACCCACAAAATTAAAATTGCTTCCTGCATAAGTATACAGCTACAACTTTTATTGCAAGTATTTTTTACTTGTTCTTGCTTCATTCAGAGCACAAAATAGACTACCTTCTAAACAAGGAACTAACAACATACTAATACATCTCAGATATCATAATCAGAACAAGGTGTGAAAGGTGTAAAGGATTAACTTCTCTATACCTATAACTATTGTAACATCTGAAGTAGAATGCACCTTTACAGCAAAAAAGGCTAAAAAGCCTTGCAACATTTTCTTATTCAAAGCAGATATTCCAGTGCTAATTAAAATTATTATCAACTTTGGACTTACAAAACTTCTGT
>NW_009201086.1:0-47156 GCF_000690835.1 Fulmarus glacialis
GTGTCATCTGCAAATTTGCTGAGGGTGCCAAAGGAAACTTGTGAAATTTTATGTTTGAATTGTTAGTCAAGAGAAAAGTGGCAGTATAATTCCCCTTTAAAAATGAGGTATGACCAAGAAGTATAAAAAACAAAGAGGAAGATTGTTGGAAGGTACAGATTAATATTTGAAAGTAAATAAGTTGCTGTACTTATCAGTTATCATTCGTAAGCAGAGCAGTGGCAACTGGCTGTGTGGTTATATGACTGGTTCCACATCTGTTGCAAATGCCATGTACGATGTTAAAAGGACCTTCGTGCTCAGTGTGTAAAAGGGCCTGGGACAGGTCAGGAGCCAGCAAACAAGCAGTAACATAGTACAGAATACAAATACAAACATTTGTGTATGAAAATGCATCTGTCCATATGCTTATTGTACAGAACTGGACACATTACCTAAGTTCAGATCCCATTTCTCAGCTTGAAGATAATTATCTTTTTCTTTTATTCTTCTGCCCTTATCTCTTCTCTCCTCTTTTCCTCAAATGGAACTTTCCCTTGCTTTCAGATTTTAGGAAGAAAAATTTTAGTTATGCGTATTGACACGTGATCATATTTTCAGTGTCTTTAGCCCTTTTCATCCTTCCTCAAGCAACCAGAGGTGTGAGTGAGTATATTAAAAACTTCTACAATCATGAACAATGCAGTTCTAATTAGAGAAAAGTGTCATACTGTAGTCAATCTCTCAGCAGTTCTAATTATAAGACATCATCAGATAAAATTAATAAATAATGAAAGTTAATTTAGAAGAAGTTCTGCAAAAAATGTAAATGACATTTTTACATACAAGTAGAATTTGTAGTTAAACTGAAAAACATCATACAATAACTTCATAGTTGCATGCACAAATCTGTGAATTCTCTGCTTTGATCTTTTTCCTCAGATGTACTGGCGGATCATGTAGGCTGTCAAATGGACATGCTAATTATCCATTTACAAAATTCCCTGTGCTTAGTAACAGATATAAACTCAAATGAAACTGTACCACAACCTATTCTAGACATGGACAGCAGCGCTTTGTCCTCTACCTCCGTACTCATTCTTCCTCTTCAACTGTTGCCCATTTCGCCTCTCTATATTTTAAGACCTATGTACCTTAATCATACAAAAAAGACCTAAAGTCTTTTAATGATGAAAGCAGCCCATTATAAAATGCAAATTATTATGCGTTTCATTTACCTCTCATCCAGACTTAAGTGGCTTGCTTTATTCTTGGCTTCTTGTCCTCTCCCAAAATCAACATGTATTGTTTTATTCTCTGTCTTTGCAATGCTGTTATGAAAGACAAAGCACCTAACAGACAAAATTCTTCTCTGATGCCTGCTTAATTTGGTAATTTCATTTGCTTTTTGTGGAGTTTCCCCCCTACCAGATAGATTCCTAAACCAGCTGCTAGAAGGGAAAGGTAAGATATTCAAAAGTGACTAATTATCTGGGGAGTCTAGAATTTTAGCTGTCAAATTTTATTTCCAGTATTTCCTGGAAGTCATGTTCCTTTATTTATTTGGTGGCACTCAAAGTCAGTATTTACTTTCAAACTTGTGGTTAAATGGACAAAACATATCCCTATTTACAAATCAGTGTTGAACAGGAGCTTTGCCTTTGATTTTCAAAGAGAGAGGCATCAATAACACATTTCACTTATAAAGGACACAAGACTTCAAGCTGCCAAAATTCCTTAGCTTCAGTTTACTGCAGCTTTTTCTGGGATCCATACTCATACTATTACAGTTGTCAGCAGCACAATATATGAGCTTGGAGTTGATCAGAGCCTCAGAAGAAGTGTTTAATGGTTTAATACCAAATCATTAAATGAAAGGAATTTGTTCCATATTTTTCCCCTTAAAAGTGGTGAAAGGAATAATGGTGAAAAAATGGGCAAAAAAATTTAAAATATGGCCTTGTTTTCACTGCTTAGCAATGGACAGCCTTGAAAAATACGTGCCTGTTGAATAACTTTTCCTGGATATGGTGCCGTTTGTGGCTGAGAATTCCCGTGCTAATAAGAGTGAAATGGAATAACCATGAGAAAATAAGCACATTTATCTTCATCTCAATTTTAGCTACTCTTGTGTATTCTTAGAGCTCAGAATCTAAAATCATGACAGATAGACTCTCTGTGACTGTTTACGGCTGTTGTCACCTCCAGCACCACAGTGAGATCAAAGTGGTCTTTTAGTTTCATATAAACACTTACCACCATTCTAACATATTTTACAGAGACAATAAAAGAGACTCCACCACCAGCTTTACTTGGCTCTTCCAGTACCTTCCCTCCTAAAATCATAACTGGTGTTTCCTGGAGGGATTTTTTTTTTCGGCAAGCACCTTTTCTGTTCCTGTAGCTACCCAATAGCACAACTGCCATGCCACACCCTCCCCTTTCATCCTTACCACAGGATCCAACTCCTTCCAGAATATGACTTTGAATTTAAGGACTTGGTGAACTCACGGGAAAATCATATCTCTTGTCATGATTGTGAAAAGCATCCCAAATAAGTGACTTAGCAAGAGCTGAAAAGGCAGAAACTGAAGAACCTGCTTTTTTTTTTGTGACATTATAACCATGTTTTCCTGAACAACTCCATGATTTCCACAGGACCTAATTTATAGTTTCTGAATACTTTGAACTGGCTGTAGTATAAGCAGTCAGCAATAAAAAATTCATTCATCATATACACTGGTAATTTGCATTAAAGGTGAAGGATGCCTGACTGACTCATTGTAAATTAACTGCAAGATCGTCAGACATTTTGCTGGGTCTAAATTGATGTATAAACCATGGGGAAGGGAGCATAGTATAGTAAAATAATATTTTTTTTCTTGAATAAGTACATATTATTATTATTAGATATTTTCACACAGAGGTTTTCAAGGCTTCAGTCTAGTCATTAACATTATATCTGTTTTGTCAGAGAAGAAACCAAAACAGAGAGATGTAAAATAATCCAGTACGCAAGTTCCACAATTGGAAAAATATCCCATGTTCTTGAGTTTCAGTCGGATGTTTTATTTACTGTATACCACTGTCTATATCATAGGCTATGCTCCTTGAGATTAAGACTATTTAAAATCACATAAAGTTTACTCTGAAGATTGACTTTCATATGTTTCAGATTACGCTGCTGGAGTTCCACTGTGTATCAGAGACATAGTACAAAATACATCAGATTATATTATCCTACACATACTTTTAAATGAATAGCTTTTCTTAATTTAACTACCTATAAAATTACTTACCTTTCTTCCAAGACTTCTATGAAAGGGAATCAAAGTTGATAGACTTCCCTGCAAACAAATGCTGTATTAGTGCAACAGTGTAGTATAATTCATTCCTTGTAAGATTGCATTAATGAGAGCTATTGGAAAGACAGATTTGATCTTCACAGGTTTCTAACTCCTGGACATTTTTGTGTGTCCATAGAATTGTTAAGTATTTTTTTACGATTGGGTGTTTCATGACAGATTTGAATTCTACCCTTTCAGATACAGTTTTAGTTGTATAGCTTGACTTTCACAAATCGTCCTATAGGATTTCTTGGCATCAGTCACATGCATAGGTTTTTGCATGCTAAGACCGTTAGCTCCAGACTTCTGCCATCGTCTTTACTGAAGCCAAAAATGGACCACATACAGTGCAACACAGAGAGTGTTTGGTCTTAGGTTGCCAGCAAACAACAGTTTTAGAGACTACAATTATCATTCATGAAATTGAGTGTTTAAGAGAAAAAATAGGTTAATTTGATAGAACACTGAAAAGTAAACAGTAAATTAAAGCAAAATTAAGCTTTTGTACTTAGTTTATTTCTCCCTTACCGCTCAGAATAATTTTATATTTCTCCCGCCCACACTGACTGCAAATTAATATTAACATCTACTTCTTTTTAAGTTTTATAAAATGACTTTAATACACATTATGTATCAGCTGCAGATATTTTTTCTTTTGCTGTAATAATCATTGAAGAGTAAAGCAGTGACAGCAAATGCTAACATAGGTGTTAATTTATTTCGAGAGAGAGAGAGAGAGAGAGTGTGTGTGTGTGTACACGTATGTGAAATGTAGTTTGTAATCTAAACCTGGCAGGGGGAGCTATTACACTTCAGTAATATTTGTGAGCCTAACTTGCTGAGAATTCAAGCCAGATAGTTTGCTATTCCTTAGAAAAATTAAAAGGGATGGTAAAATCAAGGCAGATGACACTCAAATCTACTTTTCTTACCTCATACATCTTCCCGTCATGTCCTAAAAGGAAGCTTGCTCTCTCTGAATGGGGATTCTCATTTAATTTCTAGTCTTGTCGTTCAGCAAAATTAGAAACGTACTTTCTCAGTGTTGGTTATATTCACATCTGGCCCCAGAGCAGCAGGTAAAAATCTGTTCTGTATATTGTCTTGTTTATTTCATTTGATTAAATAGTTATCAAAAACTTAAATTATTTGGAAGATAGATCTACGTATATGCCAGGATTAAGCTGTATATGAAAATTAGAAATGGAATTTCATTTAAAGGTATTGGTAAATAATCTGGTTCTTCCAAACATTAAGAAAATTGGTATTTGAACTTTGAGAGTTAAAACTGTTCTGAAATAGTCCCTTCGACATGAATAACTTTGAGGCAAGCTTTGCAGAGTGGATCATGTTTAACATAAATGTTATCAATTCATACAAGAATTGATTCCGAATTGCTTACAAAGATGGAAACCCAGCCCAGTTTCACTGGTGTTTTTTATGAGTGAGAGAAAGTCACAGATTCCAGGATCAGAGAAATACTGCTATTTAGAATTTGACTCCTGAACTTCTGTTATAACTTCTATTTTAAAATTTTTGCTTCAAAGAGAGATTCAAACAATAACAGAAACAGAGTGTTTCATGGATAAGGGGAAGCCCCATTTATATACACTGAACAGGAGAATGCTCACTTCTTCACTCCAGAAGCATAACAAATAAAACTTTTCAGATTCAGGTGGGTCCTTCCAGGAAAACGCCATGCAAAATCAAAAATATATGAAGACATTCTTTGTTCTTCTTTCCATCGGTCATCTGCAGTCTTTGATTTCTTTAAGGTTCTCTTTTACTAGCCAGTCCTTGCAAGATTAACAATAACAGCAGGTTTTGCACATGTGACTGCTCACAAAGAATATTTTTAGGATGTTTCCTCTTTTCTTGTCTTTAATTTATATTGCTTATGTATCTTATGAACAGCAGCTGTTTGGAGTGCCTATCAAATGATAGCCAAAATCACAAAAGGAAAAAAAAAAAACTAGTCCCTTACCACTTATCTTCTTCTTCCTCTTTGCCTCAATTACTTAGGTTTAGAGAAGTGACTGTGCTGGAGTCCCATTAAAGGTGTTAGTGGATTGAAATTGCAAAACCAAAAATTAAACTGTATCCTGTACACTATTTGTACAGCACTCAGAGCTATAGAGACATACATAGAGACATGGGAAGGACAGCACTGGAAAGCTCTCTCATATAGAGTATCAGGTGTGTTTTCACAACCTTCACAACCTCACAGAAACATCCTGCATCCCATACGTGTCTCACCTGGCAAGAAAAACATGAGATTGGAGCAAATATTGGAGAAAACATGGGTTTAAGGTCCTTTTTCTTCACTTCCTCTGTCTTTTTGTCTTAACAGGTAGACATGAATTTGCTCTGCCTATGCTTTAGGCCAGCAGGACCTAAAGCATAGGTCCATAGAACAAGCAAGCTGTTCTCCAAAAATCTTAGCAGTGAACAGCTCGAGCTCTTACACCTCAGCAGGAGTTAGTAACACAGGCTGAACAGCACTCTGGTTGTGTGGCTTCTGGTTCAGAGCTGGTTTGTTTCTGGCTAATCTGGAGCACGGGAAGAGCTAGTCTGTAGCCTGCCATGTGCAGGCAACATTTACAAGCATTTCCTCAAACTTGAGAAAGTTACTTTTATTTTAGAAGAAAGCAGAGATCATCACCTAATCCTTTAACCACAGGTGCTGGGACTTTAAGAAGAATAACAAATATCACAACAGTCCCAAAGAAAACAGTGAGAGCTGGCATTGCTGCTGTTGGCAATTTGAATTTGTGAACAAAGTTCAGGCAAACTATTGGTTTCAGTCTTATTTTACATTCAGGACAGTGTTGATTTTTGAGTACTTCTGTGGTGTGACCTGAATAGTTTTTACTACACTAGTCAGGACGATTATACCTTTGACGCAGGCTGTAACCCTTGTGCTTCTGCACCCGGCTCAGTTTTGTTCCCTAAGACTCAGGTAAGATATCAGCTTTTCCCAGTCGTCGCAATTATCATTTGTATATAACAAGCGCACAAGCCTCTGTAGACAAATATGACGTCTATACGAAGCCTGAAATCTGACTGCATTTTTGCATTCGGATGAGACACACAGATTTTAGACTGTGTGCTCAAACTGCTGCTCTGTTTTCCAGCAACTTTGATTAAAAGGGAAGTTGGGCCTGTGATAAGGACACTAGACCAGGGATCAGGAGAATTTGGTGTTATTCCCAGTTCCATTATTGGCCTGAGTAGTAAATCTATAGAAGTAATTTTATTCCTTGCTACCATCTTTCTAGTCCAATTTTACTCATTTAAAATGTAAATTGGAGATTATTGCTGACTCTGAGACAAGGATGTGCCTCTAGATCTAAACTTAATAAACACAGTAAATTAAGATGTGGATGTGCAAGTGAAGCATTTGTGCAACTGCTTACCAAATATCTATACAGAAATGGTAATTTAAATTTGTGAATTCTGAGCTTTATTTTACAGATTTTTTTTTTACTGTAACTCTATTTTGTTTCTTATAAACAAGAAGAATAGTGTCCTAGTGCTCTTATTTGGGTGCAAGTTTCCTGCATGCTCGTGATTCTTTGAATAAAATGCTGGCTTAAAAAACATAATCAATACTATCTGCATGCTTCTACACAGGGTCCCTGTTGTGCACGTTACATAAAAAAAAGAGCAAGACTGTCAATGGAAGAGCTCAACAGTTTCTGTCATTTAACACAGAGAAGTAAGTTTCTTAAAAAAACTTTTTTTTTTTAAGTCTGCATATTTCTTATTCACCTTTCCTAGAGAGAAGAAATCCTCTCCTTTCCCCCGCTCCCTTTCAGACTAACCCTTTAAATTTGGGAGAGGCAGGCAGCTGTATCTTAAGTGGTTAGTAAGCAGCTGGAGTGCTAGTTGCTGTGCTTTCTTCCTTCACTCTTGTGAGTACTCCGAATTTTTTAAATTTCACCTTTTTTATGTCTAATGGGGAATGTATCTTCTCAAAAGGGAGAAGATACAAAGTCAAATTTTCAAGAATTGAAGTGACTTAGAAGTGTAAGGCCTCTTGAAAGGCATTTCTGGAAGAAAAAAAAAATCCTTTTGGGTTTTGGTGTTGTGATGTTCATGTGGGATGAAAAGGGGGCAAAAATTATGGATGAAGTTGTGAGGGACAGCTGGTAAGACCGAGAGTCAGTTGAAACTAAGCAATAAGGAAATAAGAAGCAAAAAGTAGTATGAGTTCAAAACAGGGCAATTGTTTGTTTGTGGGGGGGTGTGGTGGTGTGTCACACTGAATTAAATTAAACCTGGTTTATAAGTAAAGGAAATGAGTGCTGCTGAGAATATAGTCCCTTTCTGGGGCAGTATATAATTTATCTTCAGTACCTTCAAAACCCGAAGTCTGAAGAGTTGGGGTTTAATAAGATTGTAAAAGGAGCAACTGTAATATTCAAAATATGAAGTGATTAGGACGGCAACAGGATTGCAGGAGAGGAAAGCTCAAGGGAAGGACATATTCAGACAGCTTTCCAGATATACGAATAAGTTTTTTCATACAGAAGCTCAGGCTTTTTTTTTTTTCTTATTTTTTTTAATTTGTTGGCAGTTTGCTTGTTAATTTATCTTCTCACTTGAGGCCTCTCCACTAATAACATATAAACCAAAGTTTCTTGGGAAGGAGTGTCAGCAGCTCAATACGTTTAGCTAATTCTTGTCATAAACTGTTACGTGCTGTTGCAGTATGCTGTGAAACATGTACCGCAGTCCCCTGCGAGACAATTGCATTTCAGTGATGGTTACAGTGATGATTATCCACATACTGGGGAGATCTGTGTATTGTGTTTCAGAGTTACGTGATAAAATAAATCTTCTTACATCTTTACCACTTTGTCAAAAGTACTGCTAATCAAGCTCCTAAGCAATCATGAGAAACCCTAAACATCCACTTTTTTTTTTTTTTTTTTTTTTTTTTTTAGTGAGGCCCCAAATCTAAAATTGATTCCCCTTAATAGGGAACCCTCCTACCTTGCAAGAAGGTTAATGATTAGTCTGGGACAAGCAGGGTGTCTGAGAATCAATAGTAACTAATTTACTACTATTAGAAATAAGGAACTTGTCATTGCAGGAAGAGATGCTCATTGGCACATTTTAGCATTGCTGCCTCATGCACAAGAGGCCCCAATGTATGGGATGTAAAAGCGAGGCATGTTTGATGGATGATGACTGGGTCGAGTTCATCTGACGTCTCTTGAAGCTTACAATCTAACTATTATCTCCTGATTAATGTCAGGCATCAAACTCACAGCTGCTAACTATAACCGTCTGTGCCAGACTTTATCTGTGGTTTAAGATGCAGGAAGTACCATTGGCCCCATTTAGATTGTATCAACCTGCAGAAAGAATTATACTGAGGTGATCAACTACCATGCAATCATTTTAACAGCTCTTGTGGATATTCTGGGTGGGATGTCTAAAAGTTATGTGCCCAAGTTTGAGCAAGTCACCTAAGGCTCCCTTAATAGTCACAGAAATACAATGGATATCTCCAGAGTGTGATTTTTCTGACCTATTTTAGACACCCCCATCTCGGTATAAGATAAATTGCTCTCTGGAGATGCCTGTTTCTCTCTACTGATAATAAAGGGAACTGAGGGTACCTGCCTCAGACCTTGGGCAGATGGTGCCTAAATTAGAGCAGATGAATCACACCTTTGCTATCATTCAGGAAGAGTAAAACAGGATTAGCCTCTTCATTTGGGTGGCAGGGGGGAAGAAAGGAAAATAAGAATAGGGAATTAATGTACCTCCATATACAATGAAAAAGTTCCAATGCTGTCAAATAAAAAGGTGAGTGGTTTATTTCACTTAAGAGTCTGGTTAAGATTTCCAGATCAGCACTAGCTTAATGGGAAGATGAAAAGTAAGGAGCAGCTGAGTGTGTAATTAAAGGCAGAAAAGGTAACAAAAGGCAGAATCCTCCCCAAAGACTTCATTTTCCTCCCAAGGCAACCATCAGTCGTGTGAGAAGGGAGCCCCTTAAGCTCTCTAATAACCCAAATCAATGATGATGATTATTTATACTTACCTGGTGCTTTTTGTACAAAATTTCAAACCTCTTCAGAAATGGGGATGGGTATTATTACCCTCAATATATAGAGGGGAAAGCTGAGCATAGACCTGGCTATAACTTGTCAGAGATTATATGATTAATTGAGTATTGAAGTTGAAATGTGAGTTCAAACATTTTACTCCCCGTCATCTGGCCTAAACACTAGCTATTGCTGCTTTTATATCTATCTTCTCTCTCCATTGACAAATGCATAACAAGGACTTGTTCTCAGGGATTTTTAAAGAGTATTTTGGAATGACTCCCAAACTTTTTAGAGGCTCACCTATTTTTTTGTGAAGGTCATGAAAGGAATTTGTCTTTTATTGCCAATAGGAACTGCTAGCTGGAGACAATCTAAGTATAAAATTCACTACTATGAAAGCCGTGTGGAACTCCTCTGAAGTGCACTTACGTTGTGTAGAGGGAGAAAAAGTCTCTGAAAAATTATATTTGGGGTTTTCTATTTGCTGATTTCTTTTTTTTTTCTTTTTTTTTTTTTTAAATAATTCTAGTCACATTTTCTCAAGTTAAGTTCCAAGATGCGTGTTGGTATTCTTTCCTGTTTGTACTGCAAGCTGTTCTGTTAACTGAAGACCTAGGGCTGTTCTCGTAGACTTAGGCTAGAGGATGTTTTTAAGAGCAAAATAAAGGTGGTCTACCACAGGTAGCACCAACTTGCTGCTATCAGCACTTGGAATAATTCTGCAGGCAGCTCCCCTGGTTTTAACAGCCATGTCCCCTAAGCTTGCTGGGAGCACAACCAATCAAAATGACACTGAAAAAAATATTTAAAACCTCATACACACCTCTTCCACTGATGACATAATGGTGCAAATTACAAATGTGTCTGCATATGCAAGTTTCACTCTCCCAAGAGCAAAGCTCCTGCACTCTGAACTCAGCATCTATTTGAGATCAGTGGTTGCAGACATGTTATTCTTTTTGTTTACCTTTGTGTCACCAAAGGACGCTGAGTCTGCGGTTCTGAAGGCAATAAGAAGCAAAAGAAAACTGAAGTCAGGGTACAGCAGCAGAACACTTATTTAGGTGTGATTCATAAAGACCACATCAAGACAAGATGTGTGAGAGTCTGACTTTTGCTGTGCAGCTTGTTCTAGCGCTCATATTTTGTTGAAGCTGTATGAAAGAACTTAAAGGTACATCTGTAGCTCAAAATTAAATGATGAAGTATGTGTTAGAAACATCAAATTGCACTAGAAACATCAAATCTTAATTGAAACATAAATGTAATTAGAAGGGCAAGAACTTTTTAAAAACTTGCAGGAACTGCAAGCACTGCTGTCTCAAAAGAAATCATTTCATTTCAAACTCTAACTACGAAATTTGGTAGAACTATTAGAAATTTTGGAGGGGAGTCTGTGTGAAGTGACACTTACCTGATGATTGTTTTGGTGGAGGAGGATTTTTCTGTGGTAGTTAGTTCTCCATAAATAAAAATGAATGAAATGGCATTTTAAAATTAGAATTTTATGTGGATTCTATGAAATCTGACAGACTGAGGTCCTGAACCTGAGATGGCGTGTGGGCAGCAATGCTACAATAAGATGAATAAAATTACTTTTGCAGAGCACCAGTGACTCCAATTGCATGTACTACGGGCTTAGAGGTCTATCAATGAGCAACTCCAACTGCAAGATGTGTGAGGGCACCAGAACTTCCAGATGATCACAAGACAAGCTCTCGTGTTCAGTGGTAATACATGGATGGTCTGAAGTCTTGCTGAGATGTTTTGGAAGAAAAGGGCCAGTGTGAACACTTGAATAGGTATCAAACCAAATAGGGTTTTCTTTAAGTCAGAAATAATTCCATTTTTACAGCTTTTGAAGTCCCTGTTGAGTCGCTTTCTAAACCAATGAACTGATTATCCCCAAATACATTAGCAGAAACAACATTTTGTGCTCTGATTCCATGAGATCCTGAGTGCCTTTCCACTCCTGTTGAAATCATTAAGTATGTTCAACATTTTACAGGATTAAGTCTTTTATTTTATTATTTTCTATTTTATTTTTAGCTGGCATTATCTTTATAGAGAGAATTCTTAAAAACATCATAGTTTCCCTTGTGATAGTGAGGAAAACTTTTTTAAAGAGTTTGATTTTCATTCTAAATTAAACATCAAAATGAGGGAAAAAAGGGATCATGTTTTTATTTTTTTTAAATAGACAGATGAAAGATTTTGTTATTAATAATTGACATGAAAGCCTTTCGTCTTGAACACTGGTGTATGTAAACCTCAATAAAATCCTAAAAGTGCTTTTGTAGAACAAGAACAGTCACAAAAATCTGAATAAAGCCACCTTTTCAAAGAACACGATGAGAAAGGGGAAAACTCTTAGATGTGCAGAGCAACACATTTTACATTCATGCCCTAGTTATTAGGAAGCTTTGAAGTATTCACTGTTATTGAATACAGTGTATACTGTAATTCATTTACTGTCTTCATGTGGAGCTAAAAAGTTCTAGCCAAAGTACTTTGGCTATTTTTGTGAGCATAAGAATTTGGATGCAAGGATAAAAATGGTGTTCCAGTTTGCCTCATGTAGTCCTTAAGGTTTAACTATAGAAATTATCATAGCAAAGCTTACATGAAAATAAAATAATAAACACTTGGAGGGGAGTGGGTCAGGAGACAGACTTTTTTTGTCTTTGGATTATGTTCTTAGTTTTTTATTACAAAGGATAAGAAAATAACAGTTTACAGTGTGAAGCTAGCTTCTCAATAAGGTACTAAACAGATGATATCTCTTAAATCACTTATTCTTGGTTTGTTGTTCTCATCTCCTTGGGAAGTAGGGGTGCTACATTATCATAGTTGAGAAAGCAACAGTGAGAAACTCATTACTAATCCAATCCTGCTGTTTTTTCATGTTCAGCAGACCCCCGTAAAAATACTGGAACTTGGTAAACATTGAGTAACTGTCCATTAGATGAACATTACTTGGAGTTAGGGTCTACACTTATCTGATAGCTTTCTTCTTCAAACCCGTTTCCATACTATCCTTTAATGTATCCGAGACATGATCTGCTTCAAGAGCTGACAACAGTATTTACTGCTCTGTCTCTATTCATCTCTTTATCTCTGCAGAAACCCTCTTCCTGCCAGGTGTTACAGTGCTTGCCAATACACGATTGATGTGCGCATGTGTTTGTGCAGATGTACTTTCTGATGTGCAGAGATTATTGCATGTATTTTTTCCAAGGCACTGGGTAAATGTCATAAGATAAAAATTCCTGTTGACTTTTGTTTGATACCAACTGGTGTCCCCGAGTAGGAATGTGTGCAGCCCATAATAAGCCCTTTGGATCTACTGGTCAGTATGGTGTCTGTTTTACTGGGTTTCTTTCCTCCAGATTGCTTATCATTAATCTGATACCAATCTCTGTGTACTGCACTGCAAGCAGCTCTTGTGGAAGTGAGCATAATGGAGCAACCATTTGACATCAGGGGAACTGCAAGCAGCAGTAGGTTAACCCACATATTATTCCTAAACATAGGATGACTATTCAGTAGACTTGCATTGTTTCTAACCTTCCTAAACACAGTCTCCCATTTCCTGTCTTCCCTCCCTCAGAGAGACCATAAAAGTCCCTTTCCACCAGCTGCTTTGTGTCTCAAGTAGTGCAGAAGAAAACCAGCATATTCTTTCAGCTCTGTCTCTTTACCCTTGGACAACAAGACGGAAGGATTGGCTCACGGTTTGTTTTACCAGAATTCACTATTGCCATGTTCAAGCCCGTATTGTAGAAATGGCAATACATTGTTCCTTCACTCTGGGATTGTCCTAATTTATTCAAAATAGTGAACAGACAGCTAAATTGTAGGGTGCAGCAACAGATTATTTCTTTTTTTAATTGGTTTATATCTGGATCCTTTTAGACATAACAAAATAGCTTCTTAGTCATTTCCTAGTTATTTCCCTAGTTATTCATAGTAATTTCTCAGGTGATGCCTCTGATTTGTTGCAAGCCTGGAGGGGAAGAAAGGGCCTCTTCAGCTTTGGTAATTTTTTTTTCTGGGAAAGGGGGATACTTCCAAACACCCCCCCGCCCCCGCTTGACTGTGGCCTTGAACATATTAAGCAAAATGAAACATGTATTTTTAAAGCTGTTTGAATGATTGCGGTAAGTAACTGAAACAAGCATGTTTCTTTTTAAAAGCATTGTGATTTCTAGACTGTTTGTTAGGCTTCAAGCATAGGGAGTAACTGAATGCTCCCATAATATTGTTATAGAGGCATTTTATCAGAAAAACAAAGGACAAACTTCTTCAGTACACCTGGCTCTACCTCTAGAAGCTGGAGGATGTTTTCTGCCTAGGCCTTTAGTTCTCAGCTGGCACTAAATTAGCACTATAGTAGGAAGAAATTTAAGAGGAAGAGATTGTTTGGTTTGTAGAACTTTGGTCAAATTCTTTTATTTAAATGTTGAATGCACATGGACATAACACGTTTTAGCAGTGAACTCGGAGCCACTGCTCAGTGCTACATCAGCGCTTCAGCTGGCTGATCCTGCAGTGCTGACACAAGAGTTGGGAACACCTTTTCCCCTCTGATTTTTTTTAAAATTCATTTTATTTTTAAGGGCTTTTCTTTCCAGCCAGATCTCTTCAGGGCAATACAGCAGGACCAATCAAATACCTGTATGCACACACTTAAGCATGTAAGGAATGACAACATAGGGCCAGGAACAAGTTTGTCAAATGTTAAATTAATAGGAAAAAGATAACCTGTCTCTATTAGGATCATCTTAAAAAAACCTATGTTTCCTATATTGTGAGGCATCTCACTTAGGAGATTAGTTGCAGAAGGCTCCCATATAGTCAACAAAAATAAGATTCTTCAAAGAGCAACTAACATGCTTACATCAGCCATGTGACCCCTTCAGAGAGACTGCGGAAGGAAACTAAACTAGGGTGACTAGACTTCCATATCTCCATTATATGTACATAAGCCTGGTGGCAAGCTGACACGTAGCAGCTAGAACTGCTTGCCACAGGTGCCAATCAGAAGTTTGCTTCCCAGACCTTCCTGTCCCTGGGTAGAGAAGGATCTTGAGCAAGTTCCATATATCAAAATTCTGGGCAAATTGAAGAGACTTCTTTTTTTAAGTATGGCTGTTACCAGCAGCACCATTACCAGCCCTATGTAGCCAAAAGAAGGGACCTTCCCTACCAGGACCTGGGGTGGTGTCTGCACCTTCCTTAGAATGGTCTCCCAAACAACCAAAAGATTTACTTCAACTGCAAGTAGAACAAATGGATCTTTCCTTTTTAACGAAGATAGCTCAAATCGGCTAGGTAAGACAAAATAGAAGTAAAAAAAAAAAAATAGAAGTAAAGAGTAAATAAATCTTCTCCTGCCCACTGATCTTGCAGGTGTCTCTTCATTCAGTCTCTTTTTCATAGATGAGTGGGATTTTGGTCTACTTTAAGCTCTTCACACTCCTCTCTAGGGTCCAAGGAAAAGTATTTCTTTTTGCCACCTCAGTAGTTCTCTGTTTTTTCAGTAACCTCTCAATATCTACAGTATTGCTCCATTTCTGAGTTGTCCTACTCTCCCAAATACTCTTCTGCCTGTCTCACCCTGTGGACTAGAAGTGTATCCCTCAGCTGCTGTTAAAACAGAGGTAACTTCTCTTTTCTCCCAAAACTAATGTTCTGTCCAACACAAGAACAGGACACATGAAGGAGTCCCACTGCTGCCCAGCCACCCTTTGAAAGAAGTATGGCATGTCTTTTATACCAAAAAGCAAAACAAATTCTATCCGTCAG
The DNA here is from genome assembly GCF_000690835.1 of Fulmarus glacialis. Lineage (NCBI taxonomy): Eukaryota > Metazoa > Chordata > Aves > Procellariiformes > Procellariidae > Fulmarus > Fulmarus glacialis. The sequence continues at coordinate 15,200 of NW_009201086.1, forward strand.
AACTCCACTGCCATAAAATCACAGACTGACTTAAAAATTATGGAGTTTAAACTAACAAACAACAGGCACTTCTTTGTTCATCTGCCACTAGAGGCTAGCAGTTTTAAAGCTCATCTTGGCAACTACTAAAGCTGAAAGTGTAGTACCAGGGAGGGGGAAGAAATCCGAGACTTGTATGTAGTTGTAGAAGTTGGGTATTTAAGGGTTGGGGAAGGCGGAAAGAAGTAGGAAGATTTCAGCAAAAATAAGAGTCAGCACTCATATCTGATCATTGTCAAGCACAGTTCTAACTTGTGGGAGAGTGTGCCAAAAGAAGAAAACTTAGGTGGATGGCTTTTTATATCTGGAAGAGGCAATCAACTCTAATGAGTAGGTGGCTATTTTGCATCTTTTTACTTTTGTGGACTATATGTGCCTTCCAAATGGTAAATATTTTTAGTTCCTATTTTTGTCCTTATTTCAAAAGAGATTTAAAGATCTCAGGGGAAGCATGTTCATTTTCCATTATGCCAGTTTAAAGCCTCTAATGAAGTTTGAGAGCAGAATTTGGCCCATAAAACATAGAACTATGTCTGTGATACATATTACACAAATCCCAAGGAACTTCAATAAATACACTTATTGAACTACTATAACACTAAAATATGCTGCTGGGCCCTTTGGTTTCTTCTATACTAGGAGGTTTCTGAGAATTGTTGTTTACATCAGCACTTGTACAAATGGGAAATCAAATCATTAATTTATAAAATGGCATCTGGAAGTCTTAATTTCTGATTGATCTAGCTCCCTCTGGATTTTCCATGTCATCCAGCACTATAGCTTTTGAGCATAATGTAACTTAAGTAGGTTAACATTCCACGATTCAGAGCAGATTTCAGAGAGGTTTCCACCCTGCTGAATTCTTAACCAAGACTGAAGAGTCAAAATTATTCCTTCTTAAATATCTTTCAAGCATACCTAAAAAAACAAAAATCTACCAGGTAAATTTGAATAGTTCATAATACTGGCTCTGGATGGATTCCCTTTTGCAGACTGACTCCGGGGGCTCCGTATAAACACAAGCTTTCTACTACTGCTGCTAATGGAGCAGGACCACTAGCTCAGAGACAAAGGCAGGGGAGAGGTGTTGGGGAGGATGCCTATGCTGACCCCTTTTAATTTTGCACCACATTTAACTGCCTTCCATTTCTTGTATACTCAGGCCTTTCATCTCCTCCTCAGCTCTCTGATAGGGTAAGGGCATAGCAGTGTTTTTTCAGCTTGTGGCTACATCTATGTTACATTTTCTATGTTGTTGGGTGTTGTTTTGTTTTGTTTTAACACAGACTCTGTTACTGATCTTTAGCATGGGCTATCGGCCATTCCCCAATGCCCAAACAGGATCTCAGGTGGAAGGTAGCAGGTGCCAGCCTCTCTGAACCAGAAAATTTCACAAGCACCTCTCCACTGAGGGGTGGAGGCAGTCCTGGACCTCCCTGCTCAAGGAAAATGACCTCAAAACAGAATGTTTGCTCTTCTCGGCAGTGGCTCAAGCAGGCATCGACAGTTAGGAAGCTGACCAGCAGTGGACTGAAGTGATGGGCAGCCCACACTTGTACCATGCTCCTGAGCAGTTGTGGCTGCTTTCCTTTGTGTGCGAAGTAGAGCTGCCATGCTCCGCACCCGCGTGGTCAACGGGAAGAGCTGAGCCCCCTGCACAGCTGGCATCTGCCCCAGAAGGCCAGAGTGGCCAGCACAGCACCAGAGCCTTGGCAGTGCCCCTCTCCTCTCTCTTTCAAGAGGGCAAATACTGGTCTCTGTTAGACTAGGGCTGCTGGGTGCATCCTGCCGGGGACTGAGCAGAGGAGATGCACTTGTTCATTCAGTCCTGCTTGGAAGTGGTGGCTGAGAGCTGCAGAGGGACAGAGAGGCCCTGAAACGGAGGATGTGGTAGCCCAAACTTAGGAGTTAAATGTAGGCAAGCAAAGGTGCAGGTATGGGCTTTCTCTGTGGTAGTCTGCTCTGGCGTTCCCTCTCTTTACAGGCACACTTACTGTGTTACATTTATGTTTCAAAATCATCTTCTGATGAAGCAGTAACCTCTTTTTCCCCTCTGGCATTTCCAAATATGAGAGTCTTTTTCTTAATCTTGGATGTATGACCTGGAACTGTGTACATTACATGTCTTTTCTGTAACTGAAGTCCTCAAGGATACCAGTGCTGTGTCTGCATTAGCAAGTAGCGCCATGCAACAGGAGCAGATTTCCTGGGTGAAACAGCTTGTGCTGAGGGCCCCCGTGCTCTAAGCCTTTGGGGTATGAAGGCAGAGGAGAACTCACACTAGCCCTAGCCTGGTCCTGTGAAGCAAAGACCCATTAACAACTGGACTGCCTCTTCAAGGGTTCACTTCAAGAGGGCAGTGACTGCTCTAAATGAAAATGCTAATGTGGATGCAGGCCCACGTCCTGTTCAGTATTTTGATCCTCCTGTATATTGACAATATTTTCTGAATTACATGGTTGTCAGGAAATTTCAATAGGCCCCTTTATTCTGTGTCAGGGTATTTGGTGGAAAAAAAGGTTGTTGCAGGGTCAACCATTGAGAAAGTATTTTCAGACACCTCTCTGGCTTGGCAGTTACCCCTGCCAGCCCTGCTAACTCTTGTGTTTAGCTGGTTGCTGTGTAATACCAGCTGTATAGCTACTAATTATGCAATTCTAATCCCCATCCTCTCCCTTTTAACTAGAAATGCCATGTGTAAAACAAAATCCAGTGCTTTGCTCAATACCAAATAGATTAGATCTGTTGCGTTGCCCCTGTCTAGAAAACTGTATCAAAGGTGGATGTCAATTTTGTCAACTCCTACCTTTGGGAAACCCGTGTTGCATTTTATCTTAGTCTCTACTTATGTCACTATTTTCTTATTCTGCATTTCTCTTGTCAAAATTCTTTACTTCAGATTTCTTTCCTGAAGCTTTATGTACTAGTAAGGTCAGGTGATTCAGCAAGGGCAAGAATCGCTCATTTCTTCCCCAGTCCTTAAATACAGGTATGATACTAGAGTTGCTAATGGTGTATCACGCTGCCTGAACTTACATATTTTTTAAACCCTCGTGAAATAACTTGTTATTTCATGTCCTTGTTCTGTTCATAATACTTGGGCAGACATTATCTGGTGTTTTGACACGAATGTATCAAGCTCCTTTGTTTTTTTCTTGCTTCAGATATATATAAGCTTACCACTTTTTTTTTTTTTTAGCTATCCTGCCTTTGACACCAGGTTTGGCAACGTGACTTTTATTGAAAGCCAAAGTTTAGCTTATGAAAAATATCTAAATTATTTTCAGTTTCTGTTCCTCCTTCTTTACATAGCAGCAGCTTTTTTTTTTTTTTCTTCTGATTTCATAGGGGTGAAGAATCATTTACTATTTATTTCCATTGCTTTGCAAAGTCTGTTTGACTCTGGTCATTCTCATTTAATCCCTATTGTCAGCTATGAACATAGCTTTCTTTCCTATAAATACCTTCTTCCATTCCTTGAAAGCTTTCTGTTTCTTTCTAGTACTCTTTAAAAAAACACTGTTACTAATCCTGTTGCGCTCAGAGCCTTTCTCTGTAATTTTTCGCTTGTGCAAAATACAAATTCTATCTAATTTGTGTGCTTTTTGGGCTACAAGTGGAGAAAGCTTGGGCTCTGTGTAATTTCTTACCTTTTCAGTCCAACTGATTTTGCTAACTAGTTCATCAACCTTCTCGGTCTTTTGAAACCAGAAACCTTAGTTACGGATCAGGGAGGGAGGGTGTTTGATGCTTCTTCCATTCAGTTTAGGTTTAATCAGCTTATTACCACCCAAGCCACACTTATTTTCTAAAACATTTTGTAATTTATAAAAACAAAGTATAAATAGCATCACCTGCTGTTAGTTTTAAGGAATTTCTAGCTATCCAAGGTCTTCTGGAACTTTCTATAATTAGTCTAGTTTATTAAGTTAATCAGCACCATAATTTTGTATTTTTTAAGGAAAACTAGGAGGTGCAGCAGGTCCTCAGAACCAACTTATTTTTTTCTATCCACATCCTGAGTGTTTTTGTGACCTGAAATGGCTCATTATTACTGGAGTGAATTTGCATAGATGCAATAAAAAAACCAAAACAAGTTGTTCTGCTGTTAAGAAATTATATTTAAATCTTTCATGTGTTCTAGAGACCTACAAAGTGCACCTAATAGGGGAAAAATGTGCAAACCTGTTGAAAAGCTGAAGACTATTTTCATTTCAGTTGTGACCTGATAAGGAAAACAAAAGCTACTTAGACTCTCTGATATTTGCAGCAGCCTACATAGAAACATGCAAAAAAGACCTCTGAAAAATGATACATGTACATAATAAACTATATTTCATCAGATCTATAAAAAGTGTTCAAGACATACACTTAACATGGTTGAGCAAGATAATTTGTTGTGCTTTAAACAGTATATGTCAAGTAACTATTAAAAACAAAAAGGCTGAACTTCTTAAAGGAGCCCTGAGAGAATCTGAGACAGTGAAATGCAAAACCCAAGTGCCTAAGTCTCCTAGGCATGCGTAGATTCGCAGCTTTAACACCTACATGTGTTCCATGACCTCTGATTTTCAATCTAACCTCAAAGCTGCACTAACACTCCTAAGTGAAACAGAGCATCCATTCAGCTCAGAATGATACAATCAGTGTTTTTTCTTGTTCTTGAGCTGTTGAAAAGGAAATAGTCCAAAAAGTGATTGCAACCACAAGCTGACCACAGAGAAACTAAGAGGTAGTGGTTTGGTAAAATGCAAACAAGCAGAGCTTTATTGTTATTTATACTGATTCTTATCCTGTCATTTTTTTTTATTGCATAAAGACAGAGCAAGTTAAAAAATATGGTGGGAAGTTATTGTGTTGGCAGCGCTATATGTATTTTCTAAAACAAACAATTTAAAGGCCCATTAAACAAACATCTCTCATTCTTGACATAAGATCACGGTGCTGCTATCTGCTTTTTAAAGCCTGATTTACAACAGAAGGTGCAGGGTGGAATAAAAATGTGAGAGAAGCATCTGATTAGGGCAGTTGTAAACATCCCCCCCGCCAAAGAGGTTTTTTTATCTATAGGTAATGGACACAGCCACGTTTTCTGCCTCTTCTTTCAGTGGCATTATTCTATTCTGACCAGGCTCAAGTTAGAAATATAGGTTTGCTGCATTGTTTTCCTGTGATTACTGTATGAATAACTCTTGCTGCATATTTGCTTTCATCATTTCACAGAAAATATTGGCAATGATCTTATTTATGATGCAGGGAGACAGTGTGTGTGTGTATATATATGCCATTTCTATTTGTTTTTCTGTGACCCAACTGATTGTGATAGCAATATTGTAGTAGCTAAACAGCGGCAGACATTTATTTGTGAGTCTGGAATAAATTAATTTTAAGTGATCCTGAATTTGTTCCTAGTGGAAGGCGAATAAAAAGACCATCACAGCAGGCTATTATCAACTCTCCTGCTGGCAGTCTCAGGTAAAAGGTATTAAGAATTGAAAGGTTTCACTGGTGGAGTACCACCAGGGTAGGTCCTTGGGGTCTGGGACCAAGCGAGTTAGAGGTTATGAGACATTGGGGACGTGTTTGTAGGTACCTGTATCTTTACTTTTGCACCTCGACTGCGATTGCATACCCCAGGAAGGCAGGGCATCCTCTGTGGTCTTGCTGACTCAACTGGAAGCCAAAATAAGCTCAGCACTTCAGAAGTTCAACGCCATAATAAATAGCGAGTATGGTTTAAGGGCATGCTCACCTCACCCACTAGTAGGTTAGTCAGCTAGTTTGTCCAGATTCCGCTCTGGCCAAGGGAGGGCATGTTTACACTGCAAGTGAAGCCCAGACGATCCCCAGGTTTGAGGCCTGAACTGCTTCCTGTTGACTTTGTTAAAACCAGATTTGAGCGCTCCTTTGCTCTGAGATGTTCTGAAAATTGCTGTGCCCTCAAGGGTCAGCACAGTAAGGTGCCTATGTGCAATGTAAGTACACTTGAAAGGCTAGGTTTAGCCTTGCTCAGCCTGGGATAGCTTGGATCTTGGGTCACTACTGCTTTTGAATTTTCCAATCCCCCTGCTGCTGCCATGGGAATCCTGGTCTTAACAGTAGCCAGCTCCCAGTTCACACGCTGTCAGACGACTGCTCAAGCACTAGAAAAATCACGAAGGCCCTGTAGAGTTTTATTTATTGTTAACAGGTAGCTTAAAATTAGCCAGCCTACAGCTATGCAAAACACAATGAGACATTAGCACTATTAATTGCTTTTAAAGAAAGATGGGAAGAGGGGCTGGCAACAGTCACTGGGAGCTGTCATTAGTCATTAAAAGAGAAATGCAGCACAACAGTGAAATTCCCCCCACCCTGCTGTAGCCATGCAGCTTTAATAAATTTGGCTTGCTGTTCTTCTGGTGCAGGAAACCACTCCTATAGTAGAGCCCTGGCAGAGGTGAGGAGATTCCCACAAACTAATTCATAGATATCCATATTGGCTTTGCTACATGACATCTAATTGAATGCAGAGATTTGTTCTGCTTCTTTGGGTTGGAAAGCATCTGCAGAGGTAGGTCCTGATCAAGGTCATCACTACAACACATAGTGGGGACTTCTGAGGTGATTTGGAGCATGTGGTTAAGTTCCTTCTACAAGTTTTCTCCCCTTCTCTTTCTCACTTTGTTTACTATAGAGGGGCTGACAGTTTTTAGTTGACTGATAAACAATGTAATTTTACCATTTGTTACTTTATGGGGTAATGCCAGCATGTGGAGGAGTCCTGACCTGCTTATCATGCTGCTGGATGCTGGATCCTGCTCTCCACCCCCATCTTTCCTCCCACTTCTCCTGGCCAAGAGTGCCTCCCCTTTGCTTGCACTGCTACAAATGACCATGGTTCTGCAGTGCAAGTTGGACAAATTCACTGATCCAGGGTAAAACAAACAAACAAAAAAACCCACAACCAACCAACCAACCCAAAACTTTAACTAGATTGAAAACAAACAATTTTGCCTTGAAAACCATAGGCATAGCAACTTAATTGGTTAACACTGAAACCTACAGATGACAAAATGACTTATTTTCCAAAACTTGTAAATTATTATGACTGTACAAGACTGTACAGAAGACAAGAGTTTCAAGTGTCTGGGTAGTAAATGAAACCTTGACTTCTCTCCTCAGTTCTCAGAGAATTATTCCTGCTTCATCTATAGTCAGCATCACTTAAGCAGCATTAAGCTTTTTCAGAATTGCAATGCGGGATAATTGCTAGGTGAAGATGTAGATATCACATTCCTGGTTTGGGTACTTTGTCAATAATTACCATTAACCTGAATATAAACCTTAAATTGTAAGTCAGCAGTTACCCATAAAATCATAATGAAGTAATTAGCAGCTGTTCTTTTTTTCTTACTTGGGAAAAGGTACGGATACTGTCCCACAGTATGTATTTGTAAATGCTGACCAATAAAGACGACTGGATCTTCACTGACACTCAGACATTAAAAGCTGGTCTGCTTAATAATCAGAAATAGAATAGACTGGTTGATAAAAGGCTAATAATATTCCATCCCAAGACAAAATGGCACTTGCTTTTCCAGGAAAATTTTTTTAACCTACATCTCCATACAAGCAAGGGACTTTCTCTTGCAACTGTTGCGCTCTGTGTAGAAACAAATAAACAAACTGACCTCCCCTTTTTCCTTTTATTCAGAGAACTCCTGTGTTAGCAACTATAGATGCACCCAACAAGAATATTCAAAGTTCATGTCAGAGGCAGATCCTGTGTATGACGGCCTAAATTCAACCATTAAAGCAGTCTAAAGTGGATCAATTGCTAAAAATTAATTTGCCTGATGTTTTTTCTTTCCTGATTTTTTTTTTTTTCACCATGAATTTCAATAACACTGTTCTATTCATGATCACACAAAAGATTTTAGACCAACATTTATTTTGAATTGCTGCAGGCTTATAGTGTAAGTTATTTAGGTCATGATATTCTCTCCCTCTTCGCCGTTCCCCTTGTGCTTTTGGCCAGTCCAATGCTTTTTTTAGTGTTACAACTTCTGCTCTTTTTTTCCTGCTCTAAATCAATATAATTCAAGGAAGAGGACTTCTTCCCATCTCTCATTCTAAGATGTCTTGCTGTCAGGAGTTTATATCCAATATTTATCTTCAGTACACTTGTCTTAATGTGATCCCATTACTTACAGAGATAATCCAAGCAGTCATTTTCAATTTATTATTATTAGGAATAGGAGAATTTCAGTGATATTAGTAATTCCAGTCCTAGTTCAGGACTTCACTGTGCTAGAAATTATGCAACCATCCTCACTCCAGTGCCCTATTATTAATGTTACTAGAAAGAGCTTAAGTCCATATAAACAAAAGGATGTTGAATTTTGCTACTGGGGGGAGTAGGGGGGACAGCAGAGGGAAGCAATGGCTGTTAAGGTTGTTTATAAAGAATTGCCTAAGATGATTACTGGCAAAAGGGATAGCTAAGCAGTCAGTTTTGAGTTCAAATCTGCAGTATTTAATTACTTTACTTGTGATTTTTAAATTATTATTATTATATTTTTGGTGGGAAGGGGCAGGGGATTGTCTCGGTTTTGCTTTTTCCTCTAAAACTGACTGCACTGATGGACAAGGAAAGGAAAACAAGCTTGGATACATTTGCTCTTAAAGTAAAAGCAAAATTCAAGGGACATGTAGTTTGGGGGTTTTTGTTTTTGCCATGGAGCTAGTTGAGATTGTAGCTCTACAGAGTTGCATTGGCAGAGCTGAGTGGGTAGGAAACACAGGAACAGTGCAGGGGGGAATAAGCAGGTGGGGCTTGCTGTGAGTCACTCCAGAAATGACTCTATCTCTCATGAAGCCCTTCATCAATTTGTACATTGTTTTATCCCCAGCATGTTAAGCCGAACTGGTACTAATTTAAGTGACCACACTTATTTTCCAGTGTACCCCCACAATATTTTTCTGGAAAAGTGCACAGGAGAATGTGGTAGTGACAGTATCTTTTAATCTCAAAGAAAAGGAAAACCTGAGGGGTGCATTCAATTTCCTTTAATTTTGCAGCTCATTTTTCCCCATTCTACTAAGCACTTCTTAGATCTGAAGGGTAGAAGTTATTCTTCACTTCAAGGGGAAGAAATCCAAAGGTGTACAGGGCAACATACAAGAAGTAGGTTCTTCATGCTGATGGATTTTGCTTCCTTTCTATCACTATATCCTCACAGACACTGCAAAACTAAGATTGCTGTTTCTGATGTGTTTAGGGTTGTGGGGATACCTGTTCTCTTCTTCAAGCCAAATGATAAAAACAAAGTGGAAAGGTGTAGCAGGGTCCATTCATAGCTGTTGTGATTCTTTTTTTTTTTTAAAGCATCTTTAATTTTTTTATTTGTTTCTAAGTGGCTTATTTTGCAGCTGTATTGTTCAGAGACCCTTGTCCACCCCCTGGAATTCAGTTCTTAATTTGATGAAATCGCCCAAAGGTCATGTCTCTAATGAGGCTGCAGTGACTTTTGAACAGTCGTGCTACTCATAGGGACAACAGTGATGAATGTCTTGAAAAATGACTTCAAGTATACATTCACTCCTGATTTAACAACCACCTCTGTCCCTTGAAAAATTGTGACTGGTGTGTAATGTTATAACACAGTGTCAACCCTTTTTTTTTTTTTTAAAGTGAGCATTGTACATACAAGTGCTGTATGATGACTTCCAGACAGCCAAATACCTTTTTTGCTTTTTAGTAAGTTGGTTCAAATTTCCAGAGTTATTAACAAAGCAAACAGAATGGTCATATTTTTATATCGGAGCATAATTATGGTTACCAGCTAGCTGTCTAACTTATCTTGCTGTCCCTGGTAGCTGACTATAAGAATGATTCTTATCATTGGGAATATATTTGATGAAAACCCAGAATATTTAAAAACTTCACCTAAGTGTTCTTCCTCTGTGCAGTGTTAACAGAAGTGGTGCTGTTTCCAGATTTTTAATGCTTGTTCATCTGAACATTAGTCCATATTGAGTCACTAGGTATTCCAATGTGTTTATTTAACCATTACTTTTTAATGAAAAGTTGGGGGGAAAGCTTAACCTCTCATGAAGGCTAAGTGCTAAGTGCTGAGCTTTGGTCTTTTTATATACTTTAATCCAATTAATACATATAATACGAACTGAACAATGAAATAATTCACCTATACAGACTTCACCCGTGATCTCTATCATAGCAAAAGATGATCATCTTCTATGCTAATGCATTCTGTATTCTGAGATTTGCCTTGAGAACACAGTGATGAGTTTGTAGGGATTTAGGCACCACAGTGCTTCTGAAGAGCTTGCCTTTTTGCTGTCTTTCTGACAATCTCATTTTAAATATCCTACATGTTAAGAGAAATAAATTGATTAATCTACAAAAAGTACCTTTAATCACTAATCTTTCACCACAGGGATCATAAAGAAGAGAACAAAGGTTGAGATATGAAAATGGAAAAGAATGCAAGTTATGACGTTTTTTTACCTATGTGTCTGAATTTTGTCTGTCTGACTACAGGATCAGATCATTGATTTCCTACATATCAGACTCCAGCTGGATCTTATTGCCAGTGAAGTTTCTCATGAATTTGAAGTGGAAGAGGCCAGGGGTGAAGGGTAGGCAGAATTATACTTCTCCATAGCATAATTCTAACTACACACTGAAATACCCAGAGAAAACTTCCGTGTTATGTTTTAATAAGATTTCTAGACATTTCTTGTGATCCAATAGTTTGAACTCATCACAGGAATAACCCATTGGTGTTCTGTTAAATATGGGCTGTACTGGACTACAGCATGTCATCATGTAATCCATCGTATTGTAGGGGCTGTGCTTACTTCATTTACACCGATGTCATCATACTACCTATGTGCATCTAAGTGGCATGTTTTGAAACTTAGGCTTTTTCCAGCAGGTAAATACTAATCTCCTTGTTCTCATCACACACACCACTGCATTGAAAATATCACATCTCTTCTTTTAGTGTCATGGTCTTTGTAGCCCTACATCAACGATCATAGTCCCTGAAGAAGTTTAGCAAGGTTTTAAGTATATATTAGGCATACATCTGAATATCTCAAGGTTTGTTGTTGCTCATTAAAAGATTAGCTCAATACCAGTCAAAAGAACTGGATGGATATCAGGATAACCATGGTTGACGATGTAGTAGTTAGTCTGTGTGAGGACACTGGACAGCTCTTCTAACCCAAGCCTTTCTGTCCTCTGGTATACCTCTTGGGCCCTAAACCATCCAACAAAAAAGATTGAGCATCACTTAGCGAGCTTGACTGGCAGGTGGGAATCTTGCATGTATATCATTAGAAGACCTAACTTTCCAGCAAGCACAATTACTTTGGAATTTGAGAGAGAATAAAGTCTGAAACAGCTCGAACATCTCCCTATTTGTCTTGTGCCAGTCTCCTTTCCTATTTGCTCTGTGCCCAGGCCCTTCCATTGCTTTAACAGCAGACATCAAGCTGGCTAGGACAGAGCAGCCTGGTCTCTAATTCTTTGTCACCTTCAGAAATCATTTGGATACAAACATAGCACTCTCCTTGCTACTAGCCTCCTTGCTATTTGACCTCAGATAAGAGGAAGAGGCCGACCACTTCACTCTTATCCACCCTGTGTCAGGAAATGTCTTTCTAAATCCCTTTCTGCTGGTGGTGAGAATACTACATTTGGCAGCACCAGTGTGGAAATCCAAGGTTTGAAAGCCAGTATGGGGAGAGACCTGTCCGCTTTAAGTCTACCATCATACACATAATCTCCTGCTATGCCCTTGCTGTCCAGTCATCTTGCTGCAGAGTGTGTGTGTGTATGTGTGTGTATGGGGGAAAGGGGAGGGCACTTCAACTCTGTTCAGCATTTGCCATCAGGCAAAAGAGGCAACAACCTGTGCCAAATTCTAAGACATGGCAGGAGGATGCAGGGCACACACTTTCAATTCTTCACCCCATCACTGGTTCACTCAGTGTAGGTCTTACTGGTCTTCCATGTAACCTGTCATTTTTCTAGGTAAGTATCTTGGCATGTTGTCTCTTCCCTAAATAGTGATTTCTGACAAAGCCTGAGCTCTGAAAGCAAACAAACACTTAACAGTCTTTGAGGAATTGTCTCCTACTTTGAAGATCTGTGGGGTTTGGGTTTGGTTTAAAAACAAACAAACAAACAAAAAACAAACAATCAAATTTGGAAGACAAATCCCTCATAATATAGGCAGCTAGCAGCCAAGTCCGTGATTACAGTAGTACCACCAGTTATGCCTTATGCTGCCACCTCAAAGTCCCTCTGTTATGCTGACCCTCTAGATACCTACAGTCAGTGTGGAACTGCTGCTGTGTGTTCCTCCTCCCTCTGGGCATAGTTGGAAATCCTCTGCTACAACTGGAGGACCTAAACATTTCTGAGTCAGCTCTGTGTAGCCTAGCCTGCTAAAACAGGGGGACAGCACTCCTGCCAAACTGCAGCAGTACCTTGATATTGCTGCTCCCTGCAGTAAGTGAACAAACCATGAGATGAGGCTGTTCCCCTTAACACGCTGTTATCAGGCCACATCATGCTCCGGCACAAGTGACTGCTGGTCATGCAACTACCTATGTGAATTGATATCTGCATGTGGGAGGCCAATGTTGTGTGGCAGCCCTTCTCTTGCAGAGGTCCAGCTGCTAGTGCAAAACTGGGATCAAAAACTGATTTAAATGATGCATCCCACAGTAATCAATATCTCCAATCTTTTTCTGTGTCTCAGTCTCCTCTATAGATTACATTCTCACTCCTCATCCGGTTTTCTACTTCCAAGATGTAAGAGATGACTCATCAGCACTCAGCTCCTGCTCATCGCCATATGGTGGGTGATTGCTCTGGTATCTCTGAATCAGTCCTGGAGCAGGTTGCTTGACAAGTTAACTCATGGTCCTGTGATGATGAGCTAAGGCAGATGGTGGTTTACCTTAGCCTACAGCAAGAGGGAGGCTCTTCTGAGTACCTTCACTGCAGGTCTCTCTAGAAATATCTCTGTGAATGAAAGTTCAAGAATCTCTTTCCTCTTCCTCCTGCAGGGTGATGAACTCTATCCAGTAAAGACAGGTTATGCATTGGCATTATGCACTTTTTCCCAAAACACTTCTGGAGTGCCTTTTAGCTGAAGGATAGTATTTGCCTTCCTTGATGCTGCTCCAGTTTTGTTTCAATTTCTTTAGTTTAGTTCTCATACCAAAATGCATCAAGACTAACAAATGAAAAGCTGTGATCCCCACATTTCCCCTCAGTGGGGATGAGGGCACAAATCTGCTTGTGGGACCAGATGGCATGGGGGGGGTGGGGCTATGACACCTTCAGCCTTGCCTGAAGCGTCTGTGTACTTTCACATCAGTCTGCTCAAATGGCAGGAGAACACCTTAGGGTCAAGTCAAATGCAGGATTTCTTTGCAGAAGGGCAGAATGCAGAAGGGCCAGTGGATTAAGGGATATGGTTTCTTGGCCACATTGCCTTTGACACAGGCTTTTTGACTGTACCCAAGATCCTTAGTAGGAAAAAAGAGGATTAGGAGGGAAGTGTCTGATCCCTTCTGCATTCTAGTGTGTGGACTTCTCATTTCAGGGACTATAACCTTTATTGTACAACTTTTTATTTCTTGTCCTCCTGGAGGGTAAGAGGGTCTGGAGGAAGAAAGGTTGGCTGGTTGGTTTCTACTGCCCTTCAGTTGGCTTTGTAATCTGTTACACACAAAATAAGAGAGGATCTTTCTCTTGTTATAGAGAAAGCCAGGGGAGGGGAAAAAAAAAGAAGTATTTTCTTTGTTTGAAAACTGTAGCAGATGTCTGTGGCAATAAAAAGGCAATTATACTCGTATTATCATGAGAATTTCCAGCAGGAAATCTTGACAAACTCAAAGTTTACTTAACTGAGATAAATACAGTAGATAAATAGCAAACTGAATTTAGTTTACTCTTGTACACAGGTGTACTACACATTTCCTCAAGCCATGATTCACAGCCATAACCTTTCCTAATCACAGGCACAGCAAGATATGTCAGGAGTAGGAATGGGCTCATGTTATAAAATACAGCTATAGATCCAAACTTTCTCCAAAGTTTTGGTGTATTTGGAGCTCATAAACAGGCTTGGGCTCATTTCTGTATCTCTAAAGGGGAGGAACCAAAGGGTAAAATTCGTTTTTCACCCTAGATATTTTATGCTGCTCTAAGGATGCAAGTTTTTGATTGAAAATATCTATAGGGTGTCCTCCACTGGCACAGAGCCCATGGCACAGCTAAGAATTGATTTCTTCCCCCTCTTGCAGCAGCCTGGGAAGCAGCTACTCTCTAAGGCTTCTCTGATTTATACTGGGAGCAAGGTAGACCCTTGCGGCACTTAGAATCTGGGTGGCCCACAGGTAGCATGAGTGCAGTAATATAAATAAGGGATAATGCTCTGGGAGTTTGGAGAGTTCTGCTCTTGGAATAAGGATGCCAAGCAGTACTTCAAGAAAAATTCTCTGTTCAATATTTTTTCCAGGCAGGCGAGCAAAAAAATACGTAAAAGCTAGCTGTACTCTGTTTTACTAGTCACTTCAACTAGAAAATCACTAGATATCTGTCTGATAACACACCAAATTCTTCTTACAATTTTAAATTTGTTGAATTAGTTCTTTTGACCTCAGTGAGACTCTGTTTGTATATCAAGGGTAACCTTAGCTTGCAAAATCAAATTTGAAGGGGCTATTTAGGCTTTTTATTTTTTTTTCTTATTCAACAGCTCAGAAATGTGTATGCTGTTTACTGGTTATGCTGCTGTACTTGTGATACAGATTTACCCTCTGAATATATCAACAGCAGAAAAGCCATTGACTTTAGGACCATTGTTGAATTATTGAATAATAGTTTTATTATTATAATAACCAACTACAGTGGAATTATTAAACCAACTGCAGATGAATACCCATTCTTCTCAGCTATCTTCTGATAGATCAAGTGGTATTCAAAAAGTAAAGACTTTTGCTTAGATGGAAAAAAAACACATTTTATGGTAGCCTAGAAGCTATTGCATTTTAATAAAATGTGCAGACAGCTGGAAGACTTGTTTTGTCAACAACTTAATCTTATTTGAAATACAGTATGCTGTACCACTTTAAAAAACTACAAACAGATTGTTACTGTCACAATAGACCGTATTAGAAGAGATGGAACATTAAGACTGTCACCCAACATTTCTTTTTGCTGTTCAATATTTGTAAGTATATCTGCAAGTCTGTTCTTTAGATCCTCAGATGCTGCCAAACTGTGTGCAAGGATGTTAAGCCACCTCAGTATCTGCCCTCCTCCCAAGGGTGTTGTTTGGCTATCGGAAGAAGGATAAATCAGAGCAATCTAAAGGCTATTCTGTCTTATGGCAACAGCTGTCAGCACACTGCTCCTGCAATCAGGGGTTCTAACCATGAAGATCTTCCTTCTATATACCATTTTGCCTAGCTGCATGTCCTGAACCACCAACAGGGAAAAATATCAGAGGAGCATCTTTATATCATGTTAGACTTCCCTTGCATAAGGAGAATCTTCAAATGGCCATTTAAGGCAGCCTTTTGCTAATAGGGAAAATAGGTCTGGAAGCAACCTTGAAGTCTGGTCAACATCCTTACCTGAGATGGGACCAGCTGAATATTGACTGTTGTTTGCCACATCCTGGCAAGAAGGGATGGTATAGCCATACTCCTATGAGATTGAATCACCCTGTTGAACACCAGCCTTGATACTTAGTTTCATTTCTTTGTTAGATATTGCTCTCTTCTCAGATTCTCTCTTCGCAGATCTTTAAATTGCTGCTCACAGTGGACCAAATAAACCTTCACTCAAGGTACTCCATAATAAGCAGAATTCAACCATGAAGGGTTCAAATAAAAAACAAATTTCAAGTTGACTTGTTAGAGTATTTAATGCATTCAGTTTTGCAGAGCTACACTGGAGTGTTTGTTGTAACATTTATGCTTACCAAGTCAGGGGAAAAAGAGGTTACTAGTATAACTGCCATACAGGCAAGGAAACGCAGCTAACCAGAGCAGTACAAGTAATAATATATACTGCAATTCTTATTAAAACCCAGCAATGGACTGAAAAATGCATGTTAAAAAAGTTCAAACAATAAATATAGTTTAAGAAATTGACACTTATTTATTGATGTTCCATGTGTAATAAGTAATGTATGATTAACTATTCATAGCCACTTATTCATGTAGATCTGCAAAAACAAACAGGAAAAAAAATCCTAACAGAACTTACAAGTGTTGCTCCCTCTTGTATATGCTTGCTCACATTGTTTCTCTTGTTATAATAGACTGGATAAAAAGTGTCAGTCCTGAGACTGGTTGTCAAGGTCCACTTGCATGACTGAATTGCGTATTCCACCCCTCTTATGGGGAACAAGTTGTTGAACTCACCATAAACTATGTGGAAGGGGGAGAGAGCAGAGACACATAGAATATAGTTCATGCTTTCAAAAGGAATGAGCAAGAAGTGGGCACTAGGCAGAAAACCAGCCAAAAAAAAAAAAAGTTCTGGCAAAGGCCACAATTGTGTTACTGAAGCAGGAAAGATAACAGGAAAGATCAAGGTCTTTTTTGCTAAAAAAGGCAAACAAAACCCAACCAGAAAAACAAACAAACAAACCAAAACAAAACAAAAAAAACCCACAAAAACAAACAAACAAACAAAAAAACCACAACAACCAAAAAACCCAACCAAAACAAAACAACTTTTCCAGGGCACCTACTATGGCAGCATATGATCTGAAAAGGAAAACTTCCCTCCTCTCCCCAAACTTGGATCAATGTGATGCGAGATAGGAATGGTACTTACTAACCAGGCACCAGGACTTTGATCCCCCAGGGACATGGGTGCCCCCTGCAGTCCTTCCTGCTGGGGTGGTCTTTAGCAACAGGACTTCTGCTTTGTCCCCAGCTACAGTGCGCATCCACTTACTGGGGTTGCTGATCAGTGTGACGGTGGCAAAGGAGTGAGAAAACTATTTCACTTGTGTACAGCTTTAAGGCTCTAGGGCCATTGGCCCAACTCCTTACCTGCAGCACAGGTAGATGTGGGATTTAAGCTGCTTCTCCCCTCCTCTGAATTTCTGAGAGTCCCTGGCAGTTGCCCAAGTTCCCGGTCTAATGCAGAGCAACCTTAAAGCTCTTCAAGAGCAGTTTGGTTGCCTGCGAGATGCTGCCGCTGTGCAGCCTGCAGAACAGCATGGTTCTGGCATCCCCACGCCACGCTTGGGAAGCGGATGCTGCGGATTTGGCTTTATGAGCTAACTGCTGAGGACTGGAGTTATGGTATCTGTACTCTACGTAAACATGGCATGGACCAAAATGTGACTCAGAATTTGTGTCTGAGTTTACCCAGTGTTACAACAAAGGAGTATCTCCTCCCTGCTTTCCCAGCTCTGGAGCCCAGCGGTGCTCAGAAGATGGGTGCACAGGTGTATTGCCTAAAGATCAAAACATGGCCCTCTGTTTTTGTTGGTGTGAGGCAAAACAGAAGGAAAGCCACGAAAATTGTCAGGGAACAGATTGTAAAAACATGTTTAATTTTGTTTGCAAGAGAAATAATCGGTACTAGCTAAAACCGAGCAAGTTGTAATTTCTAGTACATTACTGCTAATTAGTAAATGCATTATAGCCTAATTTGATCTCTCAGAGAAGGCACCTTTTAAGACAAAGATATTTTCTGTGAAGTGATCAGGCAGCAGGCTATTGTCAGGGGTTTTTTTCTTCTTTTTGCTGCTGAAGCACAGTGGTCTTACTTTATGTCCATGGCATCTAGCTCTTTCCACTTTCTTCCTCCTTTCAGGAAAAGTTGTTCCCTGCTCTTCATCTGTTGGTCCTATTACTGTGCAAATAGCACATGCAGAAGCCCATTAATTCTGGTCTATCAGAGTATGCAATGGACTGGGAAAGTAGGAGTTTTGAGCCACACTGTAAGTGGTTATTCCCAGTTTCATCCCACAGTACCAGTTGTGAAGCTTCCCTCTCTCCCCTTCCATCCCTATTGAGGCTGTGCCTGGCTGCGTGCTTTCACCTCACGGTTTGTGGGACTTTGCTGAATCAAGGTGACCAAGCTGGTGTTTGTTCTTGTCTCATTCCCATACTAGTTTTCCCCTACAATTGCCTCAGCGAAGTCACCATCTACCCAAGGTGTATGTTTGTGTACCTTAATATATATCCCCACGTCATTCTTACCGTACAATCCAGTGCTGTTAACGTAGTTTCTTTGAGTGACTTCTATACTTTTTTCAAGCCTCTTGTCTTCCTGAACTGTGTTAGTAAATGGCTGCTAAGGGAGAAAGATTGCTTTGGTATTTTGAAAATGATGTTTTGCTTTTGATCAGGCAGCTGTTTAAGATGTTTCCAGAGGCTCCATTTTTTGTGCTGCCTTTTGGTGGAGACAAACCCCTACCAATAAGTGCTTTTTATGTACTGAAAAGCATGTTTGTCCTTGTTTCTGCCTTAAGTGATTTTTACCTGCACTTAAAACACACAAATGCACACGTGTACAGACAAACAGCCCCAAGAAAAGCAAGAATCAAGAACAGTACAGAAATTACTTACTGCATATCTATTTCACTAGGAGTAGATATTAGGTAACTTTTCATTTGTGATTCAAGTATTTTTGAATTCAGTTGGATTACTCACAAATGTGAGGTTACTGAGAGATGGAAGCTTTTATAGGTTTGGAGCTCCAGATTTGTTTTAGTTCCATTTTTCCTGTGTAAAATGCTGCTTAATTTTAAAAAGTATGCAACTACCTAAAATATCAGAAAAATAACTTTGCCTAATAGCATCATTCATAGTAAATTTTTTTGTTTATGTTTTTTAATGGTATTGATTTATCTTCTAAAAGATTTCCTCCGATTTTAGACAGAACTGAAATCAAATCCCTCAGGCTTTAACTGTGAAGCTGGAGAAGCTTATTAGGATTTTTAACATTCCAAGTTGCTTTCTGAACAGATTGCACCAGCTAGTTGATGAAACTTGAGCTAATTACTCTAATGTTGACAAATGCACTAGCACAAAAAAAGTCACATTTAAAAAAAAAAAAAAAAAATTGCACCTCTTCAAGAAATGCTAAGTAAATTCAGCGATTTGTGGGTGTAATAGAGATATTTTTGCAGAGGTTTCTTTAGGAAAAGAAGAAAGGGGGGAAAAAAAAAAACAAAAACCAAACACAAAACCAACCCAAACTACTATTTATAAACAAAAAATGTGCCATAATTGATCATTTGAGAATTAATGTTAATGAAAAATGCTTAGGATTTTAGATAATTGAAATAAATCAATTTGATAGGGTGAGAAACTGCCTTCACAAAGTGGTCTTGCTATGTTAGTGGGTACTGAGAATTTCTACAGAGCCTCTCGGTCTGTAGCATCATACCTAGGAGAATTGGGTTGTGATCACTGAGCGCAGCCACTAGCTCCCCAGGCTTCTCCTATGTGCTGAGTTGGCTGGTACTGCATCAAGTTCCCTGAACTTTCATTACCAGAGGTAGGTTAGCTTAGTCTACAAAGCAGAGAGGAGTTGCTGTCACTTAAAACCTCTCTGCACTTTAGCAGCACACAACCTGTCGGATCTATAGATTTGGTTAAATCCAGCCTTGGAATAACTATATTAAAATCTAGAGAGATTTATAACTCCTGAAATAAGGATAAATTCAGGCTTCTATTCATTAATTTTTTTTTTTTTTTTTAAGATTTAGAAGAAAATTGTGCTTGACTATGTAGATGCACACTCATAAATGAAGGGGAAGAAATTAGTAAGGAAATCATACTATGATACACTTATTTTAAAGAAAAAATTGCAAAAAAAGTATAAATTTGAAAACATGAATATGCATTGGAGGTAATCCAAACACCCTTAACCCTACTCCTTCTTTGTTGTCAAAGAACAACAAAAAGTGCTTAACTAATTGCTGATATATCAGATCAGTACTCTTTAAGCTTAAACAGAAGCAGTGTGGCTATGACATGAAGGTTTCCTGCCATTTAAACTTACTATGCCTCAGAGAGAAATGTACTGTCTTCTCTTTCTTTTTTTTTTTTTACTATTTACTTAATAGTTTTGACCTTTCAGCCAATTGTCCTTATCCGTCATTACAGTGCATGATCAATCATTTCATGCCCCATCATCTATAAAATACCAGCAAGAGGGAAAAGTTTCATGTTCTATTGCTTTTCTTGAGGTTTTTTTTTTTCTTATCAGAGTATCTTCCTGTTTATTAAGAAGAAGGGAAGAAAAAAATGCTTCAAGTTACACTGGTTTAATCAACTTCATGGATTTCAAGAGTGCAAATGGATGAGTTCACTGGAAGCTTACAATTTTATTTATTGATTTTGGTATTGGTTAATGGCCAGTACTTTAAAATGCACCAAACAAGCCATGTTTGCGTGTCACTAACTTCCTTCTGAATTTTTGCACAATAAACAGAGGCAGAAGTAATCAGTGACACTATATACCTGTGCATAGGTACACACATGTGTATACTTACGTGTGAACATGGTCTGTCTGAGGATGGTTCTTCGTTTAGGACAGGGCTTTGGGTTTCTGGAGATTCGGGTAACCTTCATTGCAACCA
Source organism: Fulmarus glacialis (assembly GCF_000690835.1). Taxonomy (NCBI): domain Eukaryota; kingdom Metazoa; phylum Chordata; class Aves; order Procellariiformes; family Procellariidae; genus Fulmarus; species Fulmarus glacialis. Next base: position 35,893 of record NW_009201086.1, read on the forward strand.
ACTTGTGCAAAGGTAAAATTTTCAGGAACACTTGTGATGCAGGAGCCCAAATGGCATTTACAAACTCAAAGCATCACTTAAGAGGACTTGTCTGCAGCAGAAAGCCAGCATGGTGCAAGGATCATGAGCTAGTAGCAATGCTGTAATACAGTGTGACACTCTGCAAACATTTAAAATTGAGGCCTCAAAACAGTCGACTGTTCTCAAAGAGGCCTTGCTGGTTTAGGTGTAGTGATATGTAAACATGTCTAACGGTGTGTAGGCTGCTCCCTGGGGGAGCACAGCACAATTCTGCTTGTAACGAGGGTTAAGTGATTTAGGATCTGAAGTACTTTTGGAAACCACGCTTTTTGCTTTTCTTGTCTTCATTTTCCTGATTATAAACCAGAGATAATAGCACTTCTTGACTTCCCACGGGGTATTGAGAAGATGAGTACATGAAAGACTGAGAGAACTGTAGCTACGGCATGGTGACCCAGTAATGGGGGCACCTAAAGTACCTGTAGGTAAACAACTTCAGCAAAAACATCCACTCGCATCCCTAAACTCAAAAATGTCAAGTGTATGTTTAAAAACTTCTCAAATGGTTTATGTGTTGTCTTTTTGCAGGGCGGGGAGTTCTTTTGTGTTGTTATTTCAGGGAAGCAGAGTAGTCATGCAAATGATTTTGAGAGAATGAGAGAACTTGGGGGAATACACATCAGCCAGAGTAAGAAGGAAGGAGACCAAGCATATAACAAACTTCAGGCATGTATTATTTGTGTGATTACTTGGCATTCCTTCTTAACTGAAACAAGTTAGTCTCCCCAGAGCCTGTGAACACCAAGGACATCCTTCATTATCTGAACCTTTAAAGTATCATGGTTTTATTTGGGATAATTGGGGTTGTTCTATCAACAGTTTTTCTGTGATCCTAACATAGAGCATGATAAGGATAATATAAAGAAAGGTGAAGATACAAACATGCTACTAAGGTTTGGGGCTTGTAAGGCAAGGTTTGCACAGCTCTAGTTGTAATTCTTTAAAATATACATATGCCCCTTTGATGATGTATGAAAGTAGAAGCCAGACATAATACTAGCAACTTAGTTGCTGTTCATTGCTGAAGCCAATGAGCAGTAGAGAAACAGGGGAGTGTGCTTTGAAGTGCTTGGTATTACATGGGAAAATACGCACTTCAATGAGAATGTACCATGTGCAGGAGATTGCCGTTGAGATGATGTCCTGGTTTTGTCTGGGATGAAGTTGATTTTCTTCCTATTAACTGGTATAGTGCTGTGTTTTGGATGTAGTATGAGAATAGTGTTGATAACACACTGATGTTTTAGTTGTTGCTAAGTAATGTTTACGCTAGTCAAGGACTTTTCATCTTCCCGTGCCCTGCCAGGTGCGCGGGGGGCTGGGGGGGAGTGTGGCCAGGACGGCTGGCCCAGCTGGCCAATGGGCTATTCCATACCATATGACGTCATGCTCAGCATATAAGGCTGGGCGAAGAAGAAGGAGGGGGGGACGGTCGGAGTGATGGCGTTTGTCTTCCCAAGTAACCGTTACGCGTGATGGAGCCCTGCTTTCCTGGGGATGGCTGAACACCTGCCTGCCCATGGGAAGTGGTGAATGAATTCCTTGTTTTGTCTTGCTTGCGTGCGCGGCTTTTGCTTTCCCTATTAAACTGTCTTTATCTCAACCCACGAGTTTTCTCACTTTTACTCTTCTGATTCTCTCCCCCATCCCACCCGGGGGGAGCGAGCGAGCGGCTGCGTGGTGCTCAGTGGCCGGCTGGGGTTAAACCACGACAGATGAGCTTTAGTCAAAAGTCAAAAGAAGGGCAGGAGCCAAAACGTTCACCTTCTGGTTTGTATCTGAACCTTCTTGAAGCTTGGGAGGATATTTATATCCTCAGCCAGCACAATGGATAGAAGGGAGCAAAGTTTGAAGTTGAGGTCCAAATCAAAACTTTCGTGGATGATGAATCTGTGTTTGCAGTTCTAGTCTGCTTTTGATCTCTAATACCTTGCTTTTCAATGGTTTTCAGCAGTGCAGTTCAAAGAGCTCTGTAAAAACAGGGAGGCGGAAGAACTGTATAATTAACTTCATTTTGCAGAACAGAATCCAGGGCAGAAAGCAATGTCCCAGGGAGGTGGCTTGTGCATGCTCCCCCAGCTCTGTAGTGGAACAGGTAGGTCTGCACCCCTCCTGTTCTACTCAGAAGGGCAGAGCACTGCTAAAGTCATTGTCTCTTAATGGGGTTAGTTCTCTTCAGCTGATTATATAGATAATACGATTTGTATTAAAAAGTCTAATGCATATTGAACACAGGAAAGAATTAATGTAACAAATGCACAATGTCCATTGTCCGCTGATCAAAAGATCAAAACCATTTTTAAACTTTCCGTAATATTTGATTGTTCCTTCTCCAAGAAGGATCACCCTTCATAGCATTGTTATAGCCTTCTATTGATATTTCTGAACTAAAGTGCCTGATTCTCTATATTGCATTGTACTTTCTACTGTTACTTACAGCACTGCAGCGTGTTACCAAATAAGAACATCTTTCAAAAGGTGGAACTACAGGCCTTTTGTGTGGTTTTCACATGGCATGTCCCACCGGTTTGTGCAGTAGAAGGTCTGAAAAAATTGATGTTCTTCTGTCTGGGAATGAGGGAGTTCATCATTTTACAATCTCTGTGTTATTAAACAAAACTTGCTCTAGAAGACACTTTCTCACTCTTCCGGTCTTCCCTATCCCAACACCCAAGAAACATTAAGATTTCATAGTGTTTGGCAGTTGGGCATAGTCTTGCTAACACATGCCTATTTTCATACAGTCCACATATTTGACAACTGTCCTGGTTTCGGCTGGGATAGGGTTAAATTTCTTGCTAGTGCTGTGTTTTTTGGATTTAGTATGAGGAGAATGTTGATAACACACTGATGTTTTCAGTTGTTGCTAAGTACCCTCCTAGTCCAAGGACAGCTCCCATGCCTACTGGCTGAGCTAGGTACACAAGATGGAAGGGAACATAATCAGGACAGGCAGCTCAGCTGGCTAATGGGGTATTCCATACCATGTGACGTCATGCTCCGTATATGCACGGTAGGCGTGATCCAGGAAGTACCGATCGCTACCTGGTTATCGGTCAGCACGGGTGGTGAGCAATTGCATTGTGCATCACTTATTTTGTATATTTTATCATTATCATTATTATTCTCCCTTTTCTGTTTTATTAAACTGTCTTTATCTCAACTCACGAGTTTTTCTCGCTCTTCCCCTTCCGATTCTCTCCCCGTCCCACTGGGGGCGGGGAGTGTGAGTGAGCGGCTGTGTGGTATTTGGCTGCCTGCCAGGTTAAACCACGACAACAACTTTCAGAAAATGTACATGAATATTTGGGAATCTCATTCTTAGTGAAAAGTGGAGGCTCCCTCTGGCCTGGTGTTCAGCCCCTGGAAGTGGCCATGAATGACAGAGCACTTACTAATGTGTCCCCTGTTTTGCCCTCCCAGCTGATTCCGGTCTTCGTGAGCCTGAGGTTGTACATCTTTGTTCTAATAGCCCCTGACTGATAATGACAAAAAGTTTAGAAGGGTTAGACAAATTAATGTAAGGAGAAGGGGGACATGGGGGGGTGAGAAAGAACCAAATCCAATGTCTTGTGTCAGTGAGCAACTGGTTTTGTGGGGAGGGGTTAAAAAAAAAAAAAAAGAAAAAATAAAGAAACCTTCTTTTTTAAGACAACTTCATTCAATTTCTTTCAGCTCAAACTGAGAAATTATGAACAATCATTGCCTAGTCACTTTGTCTGTGCCTCTCATGATGTTTATTGCCTTCTCTCTGTCACGTCTTCCTTTATGAAGAATCCTATTGAATCACTCCTTGAACAGAAACTGTGCAACCTTTTCTACTCCTTACTGCCTTCCGGCCATGACTTTTTTCTAATTCTGTTATATCTTTGTTGAGAGAGGAGACCAGAACTGCAAGATGATTTGAGATGTGAATGCACAGTGGATTTATAGTGTCATGACAATGTTTTCTGGTGTGTTTGTTGTTCCTCTCCAGCTCATTCTTAACATTGTCTGCTTGATGATCACTAGTGAGCTCTGAGGCGGTACATTTACAGAACTAGTTAAAATAGCTCCAAGATCCTGTTCCTTAATGGTAATAGCTAGCATACAGTCACTGTGAGATGAGGGGATGGCTTATTTTTCACAATGTGCGCTGGATTTAATTTGCTATTTTATTATGTTTATATGTTACTATTATGAAATTCTTTCACAAATCTTTACAACTGAATTTTGGTTTTGCTGCCTCTCAATTTAGTATGGCCAACAAGTTGTGTTTGTGATGAACACTCTTTGTCATCACTACTTACACCCACCTCCAAAATCTCTTAGGTACATGGCAAGCAGCCAGACTGCCATGTCAGTGGTGAGCTCCTGCCTTGTCCTCTCTCTACTGTACGTAGCTGAACTTCAACCCACAGTGGCACGGGGGAAGAAAAAAACTTAAAAATGCAATTCAGTTGAACTCTTAACCACAGAAACTTGAAGCAAAAATGAGTTTAAGGCACCGTGTTTTAACAGGAACTTATTGGAAAGGGAAAAGGGTAACAAGACTGTGGGGAGTTCATCTTACCATCCTCCTGAGCATTTAATACTCTTTTGTAATACTATAATGCTCTGAAACAACATATCTGCACAGGACCCCAGTTGGGCTTGGTCTTTGTCTCTATCCCCTTAAAAACCTTGCGAACATCTCTCCTTAGTCTAAAACCCTCAGTAATATGAGGTCTCCAGGAGTGGTGGGGTTTTGGGGTGGGGGTTTTTTTGTTGTTGGTTGCTTGGTTCATTTGTTGGTATTTTTGTTTGGGATTTTTTTTAAGCAACTTCGAAATGACTGCAGCTACCTGAACACCTAACTCTTCATTGGGATTTAATTTTACTATAAAGCTATTCATATAGATACACTGCAGAGATGAGTTTGAGTGGTAAAAGGAAAAGAATCTGCTCATGCCAGATGAGCGAATTGGAAAGGGGGGGCGGAAAGCAGTGACAGAGAGAGATTTGAATGGTGCAGCTGAACTACGCCTAAAGAGAGAGAAAAACAATTCCTTTCCCTAATTAGCAATAACACAGTTCACTGTTACAAGCAGGAAAACTTTAACTCCTTACTGGTACAAACTGTGCTGTTTGGTTTCTTTCTGAGTTTTCCCACCTATTGTGTTAGAATTAGAACCACTCAACCAGCTTTCACAGACAACAGCTGCTCCAGCTGTTTAATGTCATTACAGACTTTCCGGCCTTTGGTGCTTACTCCTGTTTTCATTAGGACCACCTATTCCTGCTCACTCAGCCTGTGAATAGTCACCAAAGAGTTAATTTACATCTTGGCACAAATGAAAGGATGGAAATTTCTAATGGGAGAATGGGAAACAATAATGATTTTCTTTTTCTGATCAGTTACTTCCTGTGCTTAGAAAGCAAAATTTACATCTCCAGTTAGGAAGGATTAGTTGCTCTCACTTCTTGTTAGGTTGTTTTGTTTTCATGCACTAGCAAAATGCTATAATGTTTGGTTTGCAAAACCTTCCGGAGAATCATATTTGTGTATATATCCATTGCAGGCACTTTTTTTGGGAAGGGGAAAAAAAAAAAAAAAAAAAAAAGGAAAAACAACAGATCTTGAGTTTGAAAGAGTTTCTTTTGGGACTAATTTACAATTCCACTCGTTAATCTGCTTAAGTAATACACACAGATGGTGGGAGAACTATACAAAGATAATGGATAAACTAGCAAGGGGGGGGCTGTTTTAAAAGAAAAGGCAACCTTAACATTTGTATCTAATCGATATCAAAGTTACAAGTCAGCTAAGCCTTATGTCCCTAGCCAAATAACTGAGCACAAGTGTATTTTTATATAGCTCTTTAATGTTAAGTGACAAGGAGAGGCAGACACTTAAAAGTATTTGACATTCATAAGCATCCAAAAGACTTTCTGTCATCTTCTATTTATTCATTCACTAGACTAGAAAAAGCTATAATGCTTTGGTTTTTTTCCTTTTCTTTCAGGGCAGCAGTCAATGCATCTGTGTCAAACCTTAGCTCTTCTCATCTATGCTTCATGGTGTCCATATCCCTTGCTTCTCTTTTTCTATACTGTCACCAAACAGCTTTTGTGTGCTCATTAACAGCGAGGAGTGCCGCATCTGGAATTTCCAACTCCCAGTCTGAAAGGATTAAAGGGACACTGAGTGTGCTCCTGCCCCTCCTGAAGTCAGTAGCACAGACCCTTTCAGCAGAAGCAGAATCAGACTGAGTGCCAATCAAAAATTGTCTGGAAAAAATACCCAACTTAATTTTAAGTGCCTTATTTTATATGTTCGTTTTAAGAGTGTTTTGGGTCCTTTTCTGACATAACACCAGGAAGCTTTTAATTCAAAAAATATCGATAGTGTTCTTCAACACCTTGAATTTTAGCTGTGTGCACTTGCTTTGCATGTAAAATGTGTTCAGATTGCCTGTAACATTCAGAGTAGAGTATAGGAATGTTTGTTTTTTTTTTTTTTAAATAAAGGAAACAGTCCTCTTTCTTTAAAATGTTTCATACTATCAGTTCAGATGTTTAATTAAGTCTGTCCAAGACTATTTAAGCAGCTAAGCTACTAGGCTAATTGTGTTGGAAGAATTTGAAGATTTTGCCATAAGGAAATAAAAATACGTTATTCTGAAATGGAGAGTTTAGGAAAAAAAAAAAGTTTGCAGGGAAAACAGGAGAAAACTTTCTGAAGTGTTCTAAATAGTGTAACTGGCACACTAAACAAAAAAAACCCTTTGCATTGTTACCCATAACCAAATAAATAGGCGTCTGCAAGTCAGTATGTTTTGACCCTTTTTAAGTTGATCTTCTGAAAAAACTTAAGCTTTTGAATTCCTATCTGTCTGTCTGTTTGCCCCTTCTAATAACTATTGAATACATCGTCTAATTTTAACCACGTTGCAGAGAGGAACAGTTTTAAGGACACTTTTTATCCCTACAAGTTTCAAAAAAGTGGACAGAGTCCCACAAGTGTCCCTCTCATGGAAAGACTGCAGTGGGAACTTCAGTTTTATGTGCCCCTAGAAAATTAATACCTGAAAGTGTTGGAGGAATGAATCAATCACAAGAAAAACATTAAACTTCTCTTTGTGCCTTACTAGATGAAAGAACCCAAACACAGTACACGAAACCACACGAAATGAAGCTACACAAGGTCTGCCCTGTGCTGCTGCTCTTGTGAGAGGTATTTTAGGATTTGGAATTTTTTTATTTTTTAATTAAAGGGATAAATATTTCAGCAGTTTACTAGCTGGCACTAGAGAAAGGGAGGCCAAATGTCATCTGTTCTTTAGTGTGGTTTTTTTTTTTCCTCTTCTGTCAGAAGAAGAGAAAATTGAAGTTCTGTGGGATGCTGTCCCACTTTTCTTGCTGTCTCCTTCTACAGGTTGTCATAACAGAAATCTTCTCTTTTTCTTTGGAAGAAAAAGAAAACACAGCCAGAGCTAGTCAACTGCAGGATTGCACAAGCAGGCAAATACAGGTGACGTTGCTCAAGGATGCAGGGGACAGGATATTCAAGTAATCTGTGTGTATTTCCTGTCGTACTAACAGTTGCAGGGTCTCAGGAATCACTGTGGAATAATGCACCTGAGTGCCTCGCTCCTGAGGTGGACAGGAGCTAATGCTTCGAGAGAAAGAAAAGGAAAACCAATAGATGTTCTTCCAGCTCATGCAATAGAGGTGGGAAAAATTGCTAAGTGTAATGATGCTTCCTTTGGAATGACTCATGTTAGTTTTTCAACCGTGAGGTTAATGCTACAAGTAACATACTAAGAGCCAGAGTCACACTTTCTTACTAACCTCTGTATTTCAGTGTTTACAGTGTATGTGAGACCCCTATTTGTAAGCATACAAAGTATAATTTAGCAACATGCAGCAGGTTAGTTAAGACCCACATAACCAAATTCTGTGAGCAGACAGAGTTTGCTTATGCACTGTGCATGCTTGTGGTTAAATTCTGCCTTGTATATTTAATTTCGGCCTCAGTCTAAACATACTGCTTTGGACCTGGGAAAAACAGGAGCCTAACAATGGAAGTGCTACTGATGACACTGCTGCAGTTGCAAATGATGCCATTTTAATACTTAGCTGATATTCAGGAGCTTTCAGTCTTGGGTTGAAGAGATCTGATTGAAAATCAGATACAGGCATATATGGAGAATTCCAGGTTCCCCAGTTGCCTTGAAGTTAAGTGGAGTGGGCACTTGATTATTATGAAGGCTAGAATTGGATTGAAGAATCATACTTAAAGGTGTAATAGAGCTCAGAAAGTGTCAGACCTTGGAAGTACCTAGCCCTTGATTGTAGCAGCTGGAAGTGATTTAACAAGTACTTGAGGTGACAGAATCAAATGCTTTATGTGATGAATAGGCTGTTTCAATATAGCAAATGATTTTGCTCTTTAAAAATCAGAATTAAACAGTTTGTTTTTTTGTGAGGAGTGAGATCTCGGAGCAATGAAGTATATGTGTGCACGTGCCCAGGGATATAGCATTCCATGTTAATCCTTATAATAATATGTTCACTTATTTTTGAATTTACTGTTATGCACTGGTCCGTCTCCTGAGGAGAGGAAGAGTGTGTATTTTATGCATGATAGTGTCCTAAGAAGCTGAAATAGCATGACCTAAGTAAAACCAGCTCTTTTCCTTAGTGACTCATAAGATGAAAAATATATTTGCTAAGTAATGCTATCAGCCAAATTCAAGAGGCAAACAACTTCAAATATCTGTCACATAACAGTATTTGGCAATTGGGTATCTGGATGAATGTATACAGAACTGGATGGCAGAGCTGGGAGGAGATTCTTCAGATTCATGCAAGGGGGGTTTTGTCCAAGTAGTGCTCCATCTTAGATTCAGTCATATGGCTCACTTAACACTGTTGCACCTATAATTCAGGCATCCTGTCTTAAAAGAAGTTCCACTCTGCTTGACACTCCCACAACACGGCAGGAAGATTTGTTCTTCCATTCACTGTGGCCAAGACTTCAGTCCTTATCTTCCCTGTTACAGTAAAAGAAAATCCCACACACCCAAACCTTCATTAAAAATTAAATCAAACTTGAACCTGATCCTATAGCTGTCCAGTGGGCAGAACAGTTAATTATAATGTTAAACACTCTTACATTTTTGTATAAGAAAGGAAAAGTGCAGAGAGGAAATTTAATGTTTATTTTTGGTCTTGGTACTAATCAGAATTACTTGGGCTGTTACTGCTCTGCTATTCCTGAGGTTCAGTTTTGATGTGCAGAGTAATGGACACAGCCCGTCTCAAGGGACAAACAGAAGAGAAATTGCATTTTTAGGACTAATGCTTTAACATAACAACTCCAGGAACAGCTTTGGATGTCAAGGATGACTTTGTATTGAAGTGGAACCACACATGCATGATTTGTTCACTGCACCTTGTGATTTGTGCCCCTTGCCCCTGACGTGGGTTGCAGAAGGCTGAAGGTTCTTCTTGTAGGGCACATGACTATGATTGCTTTAGGGATAACCAGTAAATTATCTTCATGTCTCCTTTTGCTTCCCCTAGTCAGCAATGAGACAGACGCTGATCTTTGAGCCGACTCTGAGCTCCAGCATTTGAATGGATCCAGCCAGGGCTCACAAATGCTTGATGTTGTCTCTCTCGCTTGCATCTTTTGGGTTGTGTGTTGACTGCTGACCTGAGCATCACTGAGCAGAGACAGCAAATCTCTGCAGATTCAAGGTTTTCAGAGTCAGTACTGAAATGCCTTTGATTTGACTGTTCCCCAAATTGAGTATGTAGAGAAAAAATGTTCTTCTTTAAATCACGCAATACCTCTTGATCCCTGGTCTACCATGCTCAGAACTCTCAAGTGCTTTCTTCTTTTCATGAGACAGCACCGTATCCATGCACGGAGGGGGAAAATCTGGCACATCAGGTTGTTTGGTAGGGCAAGGCCTTCAGTCCTACACTGGAGCACCCCTCCACACAGCATCTTCCTCTTTCTCCAAAAGAAGCCAACACCACTGCTTCTCTTTTGTTATTTGGCTTCACATCCTAAACATGCCTGGTATGTGAGGAAAGGCCATGCACTTACAAGCAGAAAGCTGACACAGTTCCCAAACTGGAGATTCAAATGCAGGAGAGTATCTCCTAAGCAATGAGAGTCATAGAATAATCAAGAATAGAAGGAATTTTACTAAGTCCAACCACCTCTCCTCAAGGGAGAGTGAACTTCAGCGTTAGGTCAAAGTTAGATTCAGGTATACAAAAAGGTTGGGCCACCCTGATGCTAGGAAACTGTTCAGTTTAAGTTATGAAATGCCGTTAGTGGTGGTATACTCGTAGGTGCTACCTTTCAGTATCTGAAAAACATATGTTGTTACACTTGCCCCAGAACTCAAAAACAGGTTTGAAATGAACATTTTTTTTCTTCAGAGATATTTGCATAATTACACAGAGTGTGAGTGTTAATGAAGAGCTAGTAATAAAACTGGATGAATTAGCATGACTGAGTGACTTAACGCAATCCTGTTGATCATAGAGTCAGAGGTGGCTTGCATTTTGCCAGACCTTCTTTTTTTTTTTTTTTTAGTAATCTCTTGCAATTGCACATTTGAATTTGAACTTTCATTAATTATAGCTTTATTTCATGAACATGAAACTTCATTGACTTAAGTGTTTACATCAGTAGAACACCTATTCTAAAATATGTGCACCTGACAAAATTGTTAATGAACACCTCGCCACCACCCCCAACATGAGTATATTTTGGAGTCACTCCAGTTAAGAGAAGCTACATTTTCCTTTTTTTAATACTTAGTATGCTCTTTTGTATGCTTTTAACTTGCAAGACAAATTATTTTTTCTTTCAAAATTAGAAATAGCAAAGCATGTAATCTCCGGAAGAGAAAAATAGCTGTAGAAGCGGGATACTCCTTCAATAACAACATTATCCGTCTTCCATCTCCTTGTCTCCTGGTACTGTTTGTTACTGGTCTGCAGCTGAGTTGGTTACCTCACCTCTGATACAGTCAGGCAGGTGCAAGGACATGTAAGAACAGCTGAGAAAGATGAGTTGTAGTTAAGCCAAATACTTTGTATTGAAGAGGAGCCACTTGTGGATTTTATGCTTCTGAGTCTATTGGTGGGGTAATTACTGGAAGGTAGTAAGTGCCAGATTTAGGGAGGAGTAACAA
>NW_009201086.1:47192-54756 GCF_000690835.1 Fulmarus glacialis
GGCTTTGGTTCTTCTGCACACTTAAACCCCATTGTTTTCAGGGGAGTTTGATCATGGGGCCCATAATCTCACCAAAAGTCAATGTTGTGTCCCTTTACCTGCTTAAACGTGACTGAAAATATCACAAAGCACCAGTGTGTATTGTTAGATCATGAAATAACTAGATTTTTTTCCCCCACCCTTTGGGCACTATCAAAAAACTTACCCTTAAGCTAATAATGGCAACTGGGACAGGGAAAAAGAAGATTTTGTTACAATATGTTTGAAATTTCTGCTGTCGTAATCATTTTGGCAGAGAAATGCTAGAAGTTTCAATATCAAGTTTGTACAAAGGACATCTTTGCTCAGAAACTTTGCGTATGTTGTTTCAGTCAGAAACGAGGTTTTCAGATACAGTTTTCTCACTCTACATTTTTGAGATTCCTCATATTGTCCCATTTATAGGACTGGAATACTGAGATCATCAGTCCCTGAAGCTAACTGCTAAATATTCAAGCACAAGGAAAAATGCTGAACCTTAACAGTGAAACTTAACATTTCTTCCCTGTTCCCATTCTGCCTCCAAAGATGAACAGGCAAGGAGATATGTATCAGTTTTGGTTTTTATTAATTTGACAATGATAATTTAACACTGAATATATATGTAATACATAATGTTATATAATATGTAGTAAATATATATATAAAAATATATATATTTAATTGGTCATTTTCAGTAAAAAAATCAAGATTTGGGCAAAATCCTTGCTTTTTTCCCAGTATTACCTGGAAGAACTTTTAGCCTTCAGAAACTCATGCAATATCACAGAAATTATGGGAAACTTAAAGGTTCAAGTAGTCAGCATGGTGAAAGAGGGTGATTTGATTTTGGTAAGTGATAACTGAAGAAATGCAAAATGAACCTAGAACTTGGAAACAGGAATCCAAACTAATGTAAGATTGAAAAGATAGGATGAAAAAAAATGGAAATTAATGGAAAAGAAAAGAATAAATAGCTGTTTTTACATCAACTCTTTCTGGCTTCGTTCCATTCTTTTGATAACATTAATTTTTCTCATTTTAATGTATTTATATTTTTATGAAATTAAAAGTCTAGGTCAATGATCAAGTCTGAATGGAGAAGTGGCTACACTTGCTAACATGGGTTTTAAGGCTTCACTAAGCTTAAGAAAGTATTGTAAAGTTTTTCAAAATTTCTACGTAGGATATGGTAATTCAATTCCTCTAGCAGTGGTTTCTGATTCTGGCATAATCCAGATTACAAGGAAGGTGAGTCGAATGCAGTGGCAAATTAAAGAAACAGTTTTTTAAGAAAATGATTCATAACTTCTGCAGCCTTTCAGGCATCTCTCTCCCTTTTTCCCGCACCTACTTTTTTAGGCTTTGCTTTGGAACAGGGTTAAACCACTAAAATTCCAGGCTCCAAGCCTAGACATTACTGAACACTTAATATTTCTTTAATCATAAAAAAGCTATGTAGCATCATGAGAAATAGTACTGTCTTATAGACAATTGCATAGGTTAGATCAACTCGTGGCACCACAGGCTTGGAACTGAGGATATAAAGAAACACTGGGGAGCTGTGGTTACCAACATAGGACAGTATGTTGTATATACAACAGCACTGCAGGCTTAGATTGCTTCTTAAAGGAAAGCTTGAGACATACGCTCCTTTTGGATTTTGAATGACTTGCAGTGACTTTAAAGATGCACTGAATAAGAAGACTGCAAGTGAAGAATGATTCATGCAAGCGACGAAGCTGAGTGCAAAGGAAAAAGTAGAGGGAAAAACAAGTGAAGGACTTCTTAATAAAAAAAAAAATCAAGCATGTTGACTGCTTGTAAAACTGCCGAGAAGAAAGTAGCCATTATTGCCACAAAACGGATTATATTAGTTCAACGCTTCTGTTTATCTTCAGAATATTACACAGGTGCATTGTAAGTTATGGAAATGAAGATTGTTTAGTACTGCTGACATCTGTTCGAAACCAACAATGAAGGACTTCTTAATAAAAAAAAAAATCAAGCATGTTGACTGCTTGTAAAACTGCCGAGAAGAAAGTAGCCATTATTGCCACAAAACGGATTATATTAGTTCAACGCTTCTGTTTATCTTCAGAATATTACACAGGTGCATTGTAAGTTATGGAAATGAAGATTGTTTAGTACTGCTGACATCTGTTCGAAACCAACAATGAATCTTCCTGTGATAGAGATGGATGAAAGAAATAGAGTGGGAATATGAGAAAGGCATAAGTGATCAGGATCAGATTACCTGCATTGTTTTTTACCTACATTTTACTTGTCCTAAGGAGAAACATTTGGAAATTTCTTCCACATGAAGGATGATTTGATTCATACTGAAGTCAGTAAAACAATCCATTGATTTCCATATGACAAAAATTAAAAGAATCTCTACCAATATATTCAACATGAACATATTCCAACCAGTATTGTCCAAAGTACTTTGATTTAGTAGATACAAGACCTGATTCCTAGAAAAGATATTGTGCTGATATTCCTCTTAGTTTTCATTATAATAATCATTAACATTCTGGAAAAAAACACTTATATTCAAATAATAGCAGTGCTTTACGAGCATTATTTACACAATGCTCGTCCTATCGTTTTTTACAAGCATTAACTAATGGATATTTTAAATCAGAAGCAAATGCTGTAAAGTTTCAGATACAGCTGCAGGGATTCCCTTGAATTAGAGATTCCAAAATACTAGCTGCAATATGGCAATTTTGTGTTGTTGGGTGATAATCGCTCAGACTGGAACCTTAGTGAGTTAATCAGATTTCTCCCTCACTTCTGCACATTTGCTTTAATTAAATTGTCAGCTAAACCCTGTTTTAGATAATGTACAGATTATATAAATGTATACTAAACAATGAGGCGTTACAAATCAGAGTCATTTGGGGTAGGAAATAACAGAGAGTAAATCCTGCGGTTTGCAAGCATCGATTTGTGAGGAAGTGAATCTCTGTTTTCATTCAGGCACTTTGAGGATTCCCCTGCTTCTCCACGTTTCATGCTTGTAGCTTTTAAAATACACAGCAGACTGAAAAAAATGCTCAACATAATGAACAGTGGTAAGACTTTTCAGACCAGCAAAATCTTCATAGCATTTTCCCTTTCCCTGCTGGCATCCTGCCTGGTCCTAATTGGAAGAGATTGCCTTCCCATGCTGCATTGTGGCAGAGTAGACTACATCAGCTATAAGCCATCCCTGAGAGAAGAATGTCAAATCTTGCCTTGAAAGTGTTTCAACAATTACACATATCACTGTATATTTATTTCTGTAAGAAAATCCTCTATCCCAAAAGTACTATAAGTACTATGGTTTGCAGAGATAGCCATGTTAAATACATAGTTTTCATAGAACAAATGAATAAGCAGCTGCTTCTAGCAAGGGATTGTTGTATTTTTGTTGCCAGAGTTCTGCCCTAGGACTTTTATTTACATACATATTCATATATATACACACATATAATATATTTTAATAAATATATCAAACATAAAATAGGTATAAATATGTATGTATTGATATATATACATGTATTTTTATATGTATATTACCTACTGGTGTAAACTAGCTGTAGAAAATACAAAATATCTACAATTTTTTTAACTGTGTTTGGAATTGCAGATTCCATCTCTAAAATTCTGAGTTCCCTATTTATGAACATAAAGGAAATAGTGGATCCCATGAATTACGTCATGTTTTAAGTTAAAAGTCTACCTCATAGTGTCCCTGGGGAGGATTTATGTAGAAATAATGGAGGAAATAACAAATGTTTTATGAAATGCAGTAAGTGCGGCACCTTAAATCCTTGCTTTGCATTTCTTCGCTGTCAGTTATAACAAGACATAAAGTGGGAAAAAATGGAAAACTGAGGCTTGGGGAACAGCTTAAGTATTTATTCCTTTGCAATATGGCCTCTAGTTGATTGACATGCTTAATGAGTGTAAAAACACATTTTTCTTTGCCCACTCTCAACTCCGAGATACAAATAATTTCTGTTTATTTTAGAACTTTACCTCCAAAACTATTGTATTAAAACCATGCAAAATAACAGTTTCATCTTACAAGTGTTTATGCGTATGTGTTCCTGAAATTACAATCAAGAAACCTGAAGGAGCAAGTTTTAATGTGGACTCAAAGTAAGCCTGTGTAGCAAATGATCTATGTTGGGCTTTTTTTTGCAAATTAGTTCAACATTGAGAACCATATCTAAGTGAAGAGGTCTCATGTAACAGTTGGAAGCTCTGTTTCATGTTCCACTGTTAACTAAATCTCCACTTGCTCATCTGGCATCTCTGGATGAATTACTTTGCTGTTGCCCGTTTCAGAACCTGTGAAGTGAGGAAATACCTCTTATCAGTTGAGACATCCCCATAAATATGTAAGAATAGTTTAAAACACTTTAAAGTTCATTAGAATATTTCAGATACAGTAAGGCATCGATAAGAACGAGAACTACTTTTAAAAATTACTTTGATATTGCTATGATTTTCATCCTTAGACAAGCAAGGGGGACAGGTATTGATGGCTCTTTCAAGCTGGGATTTTCAGAAAAATTACAGAAGTTTGCTAGGTTGTGTTTAAATTTGGTGGAGGGCTGAATGTTTGTAGAGTGTGATAGTTACTACAACTGAGGGTGGTAATCATTGTACAGCTAGATTGGATAGTTAAACTGGTGTGTACTTAAGTGAGAGTTATTTACACAAGAACATAGAGTGGGAACTCTGCTCTACTCCTGGCATGTACGTGGTGGGTAGCTTATGAATTTTCAGTCTCAGCATTCATATCCACAATAAAATTTAATAGAACAAAAGTTACAGTAACAGTGTAAGGAGCTAGTGAGGATGTTCAAAATACAAAATGGTCTATATCCAAATACCCTAAAAGATACTGCACTCTAGGCCCCAGCCTCTTAAGGGTATATGAGCAAATGGATTGCAGCTAGCTTGGCTACACCTTGGATGTTTCTACCAGTCATAAATATACCCACTACTGTTATCCTACAGAAGTGCAGTGCTTTATTCTGATGCTTCTGGCATTGGAGTAGCACTTGAATACGATTTTCAGTCACCATCACAGTGTTCAGTCAAGCTAGTGTTTGCAAAATGTCAGTACTTGCAATAACTCTTGGGTCTTTTTGCTTAATTAATCTTACCCTGTTGAGGAAAGTAAGATAAAGATTAAAGTTAAAATTATGTGACACTTTTATCTGTGGTCCGGTTATCCCATTTTGCTATTTTGTGGCAACATCCAGACTGTTTTTGTCCAAAAAGCTCAGAGTCCAATTTCACCAAGATGACATGCGGAAGTCCTATTCATGAGGAAGAAAGAAATACTCAGCAGCTAGATACCTGCCTGTTCCTAAAAATTCCCCTACGCACAAGTACCAAACATTTTATGAACCTCTGGGATTTTGATATATTTATGACCCTGAATTAAATTTTTGTGCTTTAATATTTTTTCCTGTTACTTCGTTACCTGAATTCTGCTTATGTACAAGATACTATGTTACTAGTTTGTTTGTACTGTGCGACTGAACGAGTCAATCTATTTTTCCACCAAATCAAATTAGAAAAGCATTTTGGCTTTGATAGAACTAGAGAAGTATAGTTCTCTCATCCTGTTTAAAGCTTGATTTTTGAGGGAAGGTGAAAACAAAAGCAAGTGTTACTTGAATCTTGTTTCGGCTGATGTCACATCTGATCCCATTTGATCTTAATTTCAGGAAGGTTTCATACAGAAAAATTTGACCTATGGCTATATATACTGTTACTTTATATTCAAGGCTGCATAGTGATGAGTGTAACTATGAATACATATGTTTGTCAACTTGTGATTATTCACGTTCAGCTATAGCAGCTTTTAGGTGAAATATTATCCTGTTCAGTAGAACTCATAATACTTAAGAAAAAATAGGAATGACTTTTTTTTGTGAGAACTACCATCATCATTTTGCATGTTACTGTCTCAGAATTAGAACAAAAAGTTTTAAATAGCAGTAGCAGCTCTTAAATAGCTTTTTAATACAAGAATGTTTATCGTATTTTCTCCTTAGGAGGGAATATTTGATAATAAGGAAAAGTAGAAATAATTTTCACTTATGTCCTAATCTGTTCTAAACTTATTCAGCACTTTACACTGAAAGACCATGTTCTTTGAAAAAGAACTAAGTACAAAGGAGACCAGGGAAAACAAAGAAAGAGAAATGTTGGTTGGAGCATACCATGCCACAGAAGAAACACAAAACAGCCAGAGATTTAGTGTCCAATAATGCTATTTGAGAAACAGTGTTTGGAATTTGTTCCTCATACTGTATGTTGAACAAATAATTATCTTCACTACTATCGGCTCTGCATGCACTACTCTTGGGTCTCAGAGAGAATCTTCTTTTGTTCTGAGAGGAGGTAAAATTACCTGCTTCAAAAGTAGATATTCTTCTCCATTTGTTCTCTGGGAGATATCTCTGCTTTAGAACACTTTCTGAAGTAGTAAGACAAAGATTATTTGAACATAAAAAGTAAAAAGAATGCTGGTTTCCATGTAATCAGGAGCTCCTGGCAGATTGCTAAATACCTGGTATAAACCAAGATGTCTACAACCAAGATGTTAATTGATAACTTTATAAAAATTCTAACAGCGATATCGCAGCTACCCCTGGCATTAATAGCTTAGTGTGAGAATGGTGATTTATCTGTTAAATCTTTTTCTGTGGAAAAACTGAACGGTTTTTTCACTTGCAAGTAAACCAGTTGAAGACTGGGGGGCAAACCATTTAACCCCCGATAAACAGAATTTTAGGGCATCTGAGACTGTTAAAATTTTTTGTGAAAGTAAGTGTCACACCAAGAGGCTTGGTAGTTTTGCATTTATCTACCAGCTTACAAATGGGTGCAAGAAATTCCACTGGTATCTTTTGAACTTACCTTTTTTTCTGTGCAGAATGTCCTCACCATCTGCTAATTATGCTATAATATACCTTTGGGTAGATTGTTTCTAGTCTGTCCTGCTGATTGCACTTGTCGACATGAGAGAATGGCTTCATCACCTGGTAGTTTGGACAACTTCCTTAGAATTGGGAACAAGATGAGAGGTTTGTGTTTCCAATCTACTCTTCCCCTGGTTAAAAACAGAACTTTCAGATGAGTGCTGTATATTCACGTGTCCTGTGTTAGGGTAAATATTCTATACTGGTGATGGGGAAAGAAAAGTACTACAGCATCCTTTTTATCTAAAAGGTTGTTTTCTTGTATGAAAAGAAACCAGGACCCTTTTGAGTCCAATATCATGTTCATTAGACCTAAAACAAATGTACTGATGGAAAAAGCAAGATTTATTTCAGCTTGGCCCAACTCATTTGTATTTTGTTCCTATTGTTCAGCTATCAAACTAAAGAGTAGTGTTCACTCAGCTCTGAAAATTATTGTATTTTGACAAGGTCCAAAAATTTTCTTTAATATTTTTCTTCAGAATGACTACAGTTTCCTCTTTTGCAACAGCTGGAATTAATTATCATAGAATAGTTTGGGTTGGAAG
>NW_009201087.1:0-5747 GCF_000690835.1 Fulmarus glacialis
GGGCCGGGCAGGGATCGCCGTGCGAGTGATTTTCCCCTTCCCCAATTCTCCGGCGTCAGTTTGGTGGGTGTCCGTCGGCTGGCTGGAAGAAAGCAACAGGCCTCGAGTTTGTTAATCGCAGCATATCCGGGGAAGGCATCAGTAGCCGCCTGGTCATGGTTTCTCCCTGTTGCGGCTTTAGGCCAACAACAGGCCAACAAGAAATCTCGGTGCTGGCTTTGTGAGGGGCCACCTCCTTGATATGTGTCTTTTACCGTGTAAATGGTTGGGGAAAAAAAGAAAACCGTATGGGGAGATACATTATCTGTCCCAAACTTAGACTTTATTAATAGACTGTTAATGTTGTGCTGCAGATCTGCATCATGGAAAAGCAAGTGCTTGAATCCTCTGAGGAGCGAACGTTTCAGTACCAAGATTCTCTGCCTTCCCTGCCTGTACCTCCTCTTGATGAATCTTTAAGTAAATACCTTGATTCAGGTAATGACTTAATATTGTAATAGCATGGTGTGTGCTGTTGTAACCAGGCTAATCTGAAGATGTTTGCGAAGTGATTTGTACAGACAGCTTGTATAAACTGATATAATTGGGAGGGGGGATCCACACAAGTTTAGAGTGCAAAAGGTCTTTTTCAGGTTCAAAATGGGAAACTAAGTGCCCAGAGCAACCTGAGTAAAAGTTACCATTTTATCCCTGTTTGCCTTTCTTCAGTATGGAAGGGAGTCGGGCATGTGGGAAGGTTAACTTTTTGATTTGAGGTTTTTTCCCTCTAAGGTTTTGTTTTTGTTTTGCAGCTATATCAGGTGGTCTAATGAAAGATATTTCTCCATCTACAAATTTTGTTTTGCATAATGACTACTTTGCTTGTTTATGACTGTGTTTGCCCAGGATCTTTGTTTAAAAAAAAAAAAAAAAGTTATTTCAAGCTTTTTCATACTTAAGTGTTCTTCTTTCTCACCAATACTATCAACTATATTATATAGTAGGAAAAGGTAGTGGTAGGCATTTTTGGATAATTTCTGCCCTGAAATGTTTGCTCTCTAAAGAAGATAACATAAGAGAAAAGTTTTGAAAGTAACATCAATGCACATGTGTATAGCTTTGTTTATAAAGCAGAGACAACTGGTTAGTTCTTTATTATCATATCAGGCTTTGATATGTCGGGGATGACAAAGATACATTACCTAGTATCTTGAGATTACTTTCCTATGTTTCTTTAATAATTTTCAGAACTCGGAGACATTGAGCTTTTTTCTGGAACATCTGCCCTGTGTTTTACCATCTTACCTGTAATACAGCAATGCTAACAGAGTAAGACCTAGAGTTCTGTCCTTAGGAGAAACATATTACACCAAAATTTCCCTTTCCCAAAATAGAATTCCTTAAGTTCACTCTGAGTTTCCTTTTATTCTGAGTGTAGTGGAAATGGCCCAGTAGATGGTAATAGGTTTTCTTCATTGTTCCTTACGTCATCACATTTTGATGCAGAATGTTGAAATGGTGGTTTTAGAGAAGAAATGTTGTGTGGGTATGCGTGTCAAAAAAACATTTTCTTTTTTTTGTAATGCAGATGAACTAAATGTCATCGTTTGTGCAAGTTGTGCTGCAGTAGTAGTGAACCTGCAATAACAGAATTGCCCTTTAGAACTTAGTTCTAAGCTCAGCTGGCTCTCTAAGTTAATAACTAACTCTCTCATGGAGTCATAAAATCTGAGAGTGAATTTGTTTGCTCTTGTTTTCTGATTCTGATCTGTGTTTTCATAAATACCTTATCACATGTCCCTTTTTTTTCTATGCTGAAGTTACTTCATACTTACTGTTCCTTGTACATAAGTCATTCTATAACTTTGATCATCATTGTTGATCTCCTTTAGTCTCACTAGAGGTTGGAGGAAAGTTAGTCCAGTATTTTTTGACCTGCCACAGTCTTCCCTTCTTTAGATCACTTAAAGCCAGAACGTGCAGTGCATAATTCCAGACACTATCTTGCTGATACTCATTGCTTAAGCTCTTATTTGTTTAGTCTGTGAAGGTGAGTGAAGGAAGGGAGGTGCTTCTGAGGAACAATTCAGAAGCTCCAAATGACCCTTCATAGATGCTGTGAATCATTCCTTGGGAACTCCTGTCTTTTATTGGTTGGAGGAGGATCCCACACTAACACACACATTAGTTAGTGTGCCTGTTGGTAAAGCACTTCTCTCTTTAAAGCCAGTCAACTGGAAAAGCTGGACAGAGTATGTCTCAGAAGGTGGCTTGTTTAGGGCTTTACAGTAGCTGCCTCTGCTTTGGATTCAGGATGATTAACCTTGTTTTGAAGGTAGGCCTTGAGCAGAGAAGGTGGCCGAAGCCATGTTATTTAGCCTTTCAGCTCAGCCCAGAGGTGGAGACTCAGAAGCTTGGACTTGGCCTGAGAGTATGAAAACCCAAAGCTCCAGCTTTCCGGAGGGTTCCTTAACTATGCAACTGAAGATGTCTTTCATGGGATAGTTCTTGTTCATGGATGGAGCTGATCTGTGCAGAAAGAAAGACAAGATCTGCGGGCCTGGAGAAAGTGGCAAGAGAGAAGTTTCACTGAACTCTAGTGAGAAAGGAGATGAGTTCTGCTTCTTCCTAATAGTGCTGCTTCTAATCTGATCAAATAGTTTTTAAATGGAAAGGGGCCCTGTCGTCATAGAATCATGTAGGTTGGGAAGGATTCATCTAGACCAGATCCCTGCTCAAAGCTGGTCCAACTACAGCAGGTCGCTTAGCTGCGTTTTGTATATCTGCAAGGATGGAGATTCCACAGCCTCTCTGGGTGACCTGTTCTGGTGTTTGATCACCCTCATGACTGCGGGAGGGGGAACAAAAAACAAACCAGCAATGACAAAAAAAACCCCTCACATTTTCCTTGTCAGAAATTTCCTGTGTTCCAACTTGAGACCATTTTCTCTTCTACTATTCTTGTGCATCTCTGAGGGGAGCTGTTTCATCTTTGCTATGTCTTTCCATTCAGTTGTTACAGAGTGTAGCAAGGTCTTCCTTTTGCATTCTCCTCTTAAGCTGAACAAACTCAGTTCTCAGCCTTGTCTCATCATCATGTTCTCCAGTCCCCTAGCAGTCTTGGTCACCCCTTGAATAGGGACCAGAACCCAGTAATTTAGCTTATTTTCTTTCTTGTGTGCGTGTGCATATTGCTCTGTAATGATTTTGTAACTTGAATAACAGAGGATAATCACTCTCTCTTACAATATTGTGTGGTAGTAAGGTCACTCTGGGAAGCCTGAGTCTGGGGAGGCTTTCAACTGCAGGTTTCCTGGGTGAATACTGTAGACTGCTGAATGGTATAGGTGGATGGCTCTGTCTCTATTATTTCTTTTTTCATCTGTGTTCACAACTGGTGGTGGTGCAATTCAAGCTGTATCTAGATATTGTTTATATTGACTTTAACAAGGCTTTTGGCACATCAGAAGGTTTTTTTTTCTTTTAAACTTCCTCATAGATAAACTGATGAAGTATGGACTAGGTAGTGGACAGTCAGGTGGACTGAAAACTGTCTCAGCTGCTGGGCTAAAAGGTTTGTGATCAGTAGCACATATTCCAGATGTAGGCCAGTGCCTGATGGTGTACCCCAGGGGTCCACTGTCGTTTAACATCTTCATTAATGACCTGGATGATGGAACAGAGTGCACTCTTTTGCAAATGATACAAAGCTGGAAGGAGTGGCTGATGCTCCAGATGGTTGTACTGCCATCAGAGGAATCTTGACAGGCTTGGAGGAACAGGCTGACAGGAGCCTCATGAAGTTCAGCAAACAAAGGCGAATGCCACGTCATGCACCCAGGGAGGAATAACCCCACCCACACCAGCAGAAGCTGGGGCCGACTGGCTGCAAAGCAGCTTTGCAGAAAAGCCCCTGGGGTCCTGGTGGACATGAAGTTGAACATGAGCCAGCAATATGCCCTTGCAGTAAGGCAGGCCAGCAGCCTTCAGGGCTCAGTTAGAAGGAGTGTTGCCAGCAGGTAGAGAGAGGTGATCCTTCCCCTCTGTTCAGTGCTGGGGAGGCCGTGTCTGGAGTGCTGTGTCCATTTCTGGGCTCCCCAGTACAAGCAAGACATGGACATACTGAAGTGAGCCCAGCGAAGGGCTATGAGGGCGATTAAGGGCTTGGATTATCTGATATATGAGAAGAGACTGAGGGAGCTGGGACTGTTCAACCTGGGGAAGAAAGGCTCTAGGGGGGATCTTTGCAATGCATGTAAATACTTGATGGGGAGGAGTAAAGAAGACGGAGCCAGTGGTATCCAGTGACAGAACAAGAGGTGATGGGCACAAATTGAAATACAAGAAATTCTTTTTAAATGTAAGAAAACTCTTTTTATTGTGAGTGTTATTAAGCACTGGAACAGGTTGCTACCAGGGAGGTTGTAGAATCTCCATCCTTGGAGGTATTCAAAACCCAACGCAGTCCTGAGCAGCCTGCTGTGGCTGACCCTGCTGAGATGAGGTGTTGGACTAGATGATCTCTACGTCTGTGAAGAAGAAAAAAGTAGTGGTTGCAGGCAAGCAGTTGTAATTGCAGGAAGACACAGTTGTAATTGCAGCAAGACACAGTTGTGAGGAAGTAAGATTTTAATCCTACAAGGATAGGTACGTATTTGAGACCTTGCCCAGCTGAAACTCCCTTGTTACTCACAAATGCTAGATTAGAGATGATACAGATACACGATTACTAAAAATTAAACAAGTATCCTTCCTTGTTTCTTAACAGCTGTAAGGAGAAAGGTTAGCACTAGCAGGGCAGACAAGAAATTAACCATCAGTACTGAGTCCAGCAGCCTCAAAAATGAATCAGACCTCATTGCGTAGGCATTGAATGAGCAGAAACTTCCCCCCCGCCCTTCTGGTTGCCACTGACTTCACAATCTAAGTGTAAAGGTAAAATACGTTAGGCACAAGGTGAATATAAGAAGACAATGAGGTGTGCCTGTATGGAAACTGACATCAGCAGTGCCTGTTACTGACGATAGATTTCACAGTAAAAAGGCTTTAAGGAGGGTTTTAGATTAAAATAATGACTAGTTTTGCAAATGCGTTCAGAGAACTTTGGCCTGTATGGTATGATCTGAAAGAAATCTGAAAGTATTTTAAAATAGAAAAATTGGGTAGTAGTAACTGCCATCAGCGTCATTCAGCGGTGGGCATAACATGGGGACGGTGAATGAGAATTGATGGGAAGGGTGCTTATAGACCATGAATGGACTTTTGAGAATAAAGGCAAGTAGCTTATGGTTGGTGCAATAGGATGGCAGACATGTATGGCTCAATGTATTACTTTACAAACAAAGTTCTTGTAAATTTAATTATTCATTGAGTTCTGGGGCAGCTGATGGAGTTGCAGAACTACAGTTTTAAATATATTGGATTTAGTTATCTGTTAGGTATTTCAGGTTTTCAGCAATTGCTTTCCTCTGCTAACATCTGTATTTATTTGAAAGCATGTATTTATGTTTTATTAGAACACACTGTGATTTATTTACAGATTTTTAAAAGGTGTTTTCTCTTCAAATATTTGCTTTAGAAAAATAAATTTTGAGTATTTTCATCCACTCCCTTGCCTGTGGATATCTGAATATTGGTATAAATCTCAGTATGCAGTTGTCTTTAAGGTAAAAACATTTCCTTTTTACAGTGAAGCCATTTCTAAATCAAGAAGAATATCAAAGAACCGAGGATATAGTTAAAAAATTTGAAAATGGGATTGGGAAAGA
>NW_009201087.1:5759-13262 GCF_000690835.1 Fulmarus glacialis
ATTACTGGAAAGAGCTAAAACGAGAAGGAATTGGGTATGTATTTAGATATGTAAGAAATCGTAATTCAGCTTATGGAAAGTTGCTTGTTCAGGATATAATTTAGAGAGCCATTTACGTTTTTTTTTGTCTTAGGATCTTCCTTATATCTGCCACTTGGTCTATGGAGATGAACACATTCACTTATATATGTGTGATTTGTTGTTTTTCAAAGTTGGGTGGCTACGAGAGTTCACTAACTGAAATGTTAAGTTACCTACCAGCTTTTGAATGCTTCGTCCATCAGACCCTTCTTCTATCACCTCTGTCCCCCCTCTCACCACCCTGCCCCCCGCTCCAAGGAAAAAAAAAAAAAGTTGTTTTAAAGTTGTCTTTCAACAGAGTAACGGGTACAAGGGCGGTCGTGGAATTCATGAGAACTTTAATCTTAACATGACACACTCAGGAGTGGGGATTTTCAGATGGTGATAGGAAAAATAGATTATGAACTGCCTGTCCCAGGTCCTCTCTCACACAAATCTCCTTTCCTTCCGTTCTTCATGGAGTAATATGTCCGATATTCGCAGCAGCCACAGCTGACATCTGCAAGAGTTTAAGATGATGAATATCAGGAAAGAACTCCTCATCATACAGTTTAATAGTCTTAAGCAGCATTGAATTTTATTTCAAGCTTGAAAATAGAAGAGCTAGACGTGTCGTTACCCTCAGCAGTTAGTTTTGAATCATTGTCCTCCCTTCTATTATACAGGAACTACTATTCAAAATACTTAAAAAGTAGTAAAAAAAGCAGGTAGTTGAGCAATCAGGTGATTATTAAAGAATTAATGACTAAAACTTAATTCTGACGCTAAACATTTTTCATTTTCAGCTGGAGGAGTGGTGGCTGAATGTGGCTTATCTTGATCTTCGCATATCAACGCAAATACACTCTAATATCGGAGGCCCCGGTCCCTTTATTGAACACTGCTGGCCACCCAAAGAGGGCACTCAGATAGAAAGAGCATGTGTAAATATATGGCACACCCTGAAATACTGGGATCTATTACGAGCGTAAGACTTTAAGAAAAAATAATTGATTCTAAATATTAATGATCTATATGTAGTTTAGTTGCAAAAATATGTTTATGTTCTTGCGTCCTTTGCAGTAAAAGATGGGTTTGTCTTACCTTGATTTACTTGCATAATTACCATCTCTTTTGTTTAATTTTGGTGTGTTTGTTTACTACAGAGAGAAGGTGGCTATAGATAGATCTGGGAATGCTGTTCTGGACATGAACCAATTTCGAATGCTCTTCTGCACTTGCAAAATTCCTGGAGTTACCAGAGACTCAATCAGCAGTTATTTTAAAACTGGTAAACAAATGCAAATCGCGGGTTAATACAAGCAAATGGTTTTGTATTAATGGGCTAATGGAGTGGTCATTTTAACAACAAAATACTTGCTTCCTCAAGCACAAAACCAGATACTGGTTGTTGAGTGCTTATATAAAGAAGCAAAGAAGATATCTAATCTACAAATACCCTTTTTGGTCCAATATTTAGTCCTTTCTAAATAAGATTAAAAGAAAGCTCTGCTTCAGGTTGTATGTTATCAGCCTGATGCCTATAATAAGTGTGCCAGCATTGAGAATTGAAAAAAGACAAATTCCGTGTGTTATAAATGTGGGTGGATTCAGTGTATTATATGGACAGAACTTCAGCATCATTACTAATTGCATCTTTTCCCACTGAATGCGTTTCTCGAGTGTGTTCCCATACATTCTGTTGGGATAATTCTTACTTATTTTCTACTGTTGTGCTGTTTCTTGGCTTGGTCAGCTTCTTCTATTTTCAGTCTTGAAAGTACTCCACAGTGATTCTTGAAGCCATTCTTTTAAACACCCTTCAGTTTTCTGGGGTGCAGGATCAAGAGCTAGGGTAAAAGTATAATGTTCTTATTCATCCTCCACTAACAAATATTGTAGTATTAGTAATCAACTAACTGAAATCATAACACCCCTCCCACACACATTCTGATGCATCCAGAGTTGTTCAGCAGAGTCACTCTAGATAATCATGGGAGATGTGAATTCCTGTAAGACTCAGAAATTCAAGAAGAAGGAGGTATTGCCTTGATCCATAGAAAATATATAAGGAAATCTCCATACCACAGGATATGATAAGAAAATGCAAAGTTAAAGGCAAGTTTCAAGGGTTTTATCTTAGCGTTACAGTTGAAGAGTCAGTTTGAATACCAAAACATAGAAGAAACATTCAAATGGTGGAAATCCAATGTTTTGTTTTGATCACATTTAATAAACAAAGCTATTATCCTGTGGAGACGCAATTTATGTCATTCATGTCCCTTTTATGCCTTAAAGTATTGTAAGAACTTTATTAAACAATCTTGCTTATATCATTTTTCATGTCATACACAGCAGATGATATCCATTTCCATGTAGATGCATCTGCCTGCAGATGAAGTATTTAGTCCAGTTCGTTGCCTTGGTTCTCTGTGATTCATGGAGAAATACGAATACCTCCAGAGAAGGATTTAGGCCATAAAAATATGCAGGTATCTAAGATAGACAGAAGGAATTGCCATCTGGAGAGGGATGTTTTTCTCTTTTCCCTATAGAGGGAACTGACATGGTCTGAACACTTGAAGTAGTATTCAGATTGCAGAGTAGGGCACCTAAAATTTGACAGGTCAGCTTGGAGTCAAAGACTACGCTAAAAGCCAAGAGAGCCTGATCAGTGGAACCTGGAGAGCTATTCAGTTCAGCCTGCAGCAGACACCTTAATGAGAAAAGGTGAAGAGATCATTAGATGTCATGAAGTGTATTGGGTAGATCTCTACCAATTGTAGTGAGATCTCAGACACTTAATTCAAGGTATGTTAACCTCCAAACTTAATTCTACCCCTTGTTTTAGACAGCTAAGGTTAGGAGGATGCTACCTAAAGTAACTGAATTTGATGTCATCCCTTCTGATTTTTGTTATATTAGAAATTAATTTTGTGATCTATGAAGGTGGGGTTTACATGAAATGGCAAATTCCCCACTCTAGAATGTCTGTAATCAGGTATGTATTGAATTGTATCATCTGATTTAGAAAGTACGACCATAAAGATAGATGTAAAAGTCTTATAGTTAAGATTAAGACTTCTGTGGATGCCCATTCAGTTAAATCCTTGTGGGTAAAGTAGCATACATTTCTTCTTTTTCCCAGGGTGGAATACTGGACTAGAAGAGATGTAGCACAGTGGCTCAGTTTGAGAAAAATGTAGCCACGTTTCTTGGGGTTTTGACATCTGTTTTTTGTCAGAATCTTTTCCAACTTTATTTAATCTTACTTCCAGATAGATGGATTTAATAAGGCAATGCTATGCAAGTGTACTTGGCCTAGTGCAGGCTAGTACCATCTGAGTTTCTGTATAGTGGCCAAATTGGTGTGTCAGTGCTCCCTTTTTACAGATTTACAGATCAGGTCTGATTGATGTGGTAGCGCATCTTGGATCTTTAGCTGCATAACTGAAGCTGGTCACGTAAACACTCTACAGCTGAAGGACTCAATCATCTGTAAAGTGCCTTAGCAGCAGGCTTGCTGCGTTATATTCATCCCTTTAAAAAAAAAAAACAAACACTCAAACAAAACTCATGTAAAAGAGCAATGTTGCTAGATGAACTTTCAGCAACCAACACTCATTTTGGCAGAGGGAGTTCCTGCCTACAAGATACACAAATAAATAACATTTGCTACTAGGTAATGGCAATGACTTGAAGTAGTTAATAGCAGTGAAAGTTATGTACTTCTGTATATTTTCTCTGACAGTTCTAAAAATGTCTTCAAATTTGCAATAAGATCATGCAATTGGACTTCAAAAGTTACTCTTTTTTTCTTCTTTCCTGTTTTTAGCTGTATGAAGTCTGCTTCATTTTAAACAAAAAATGGGTCTGTAGGACTTGCTGAGTGTTTTTCCTGTATTTGTTGCTCACCTTATCCCCACAGTTGGATTTTCATGTTTTGGTTTTTGTTTCGTTTCAGAGACTGAAGGTGAATGCCCATCTCACTTAGTAGTCCTGTGTCGAGGTCGAGTGTTTGCTTTTGATGCTATACATGAAGGCAGTATGGTGACTCCTCCAGAGATTTTCAGGTTTTCAAACTACCTTGTTTCAAATGAGCTCTCCTATTTAAGCTACATACCAAAGAGAGTCTATCTTTTCTATTCCCTTCACCCCAAAGAATTAGGTGTGAGAGAGGCTACAGCTTCTCCTCTAGCTGAGCGTTCAGATTTGAGTAAATTCTTGCTTAGTGGATGGCATCTTCTTGCCATGAAGCATGATGATCATGTAATACACCCATAGAACATGACGCAAAAGGGCTGAATGAAGTGTTTCAGTAGGAAACATCATTTATGTATGAAGTTTCTTCACATGGAAGTATTAGGATTATAAGTAACATCATTCCTTTCAGGACCAATCCACATTGATAATTGGTCTCCTTGCTACTTGATCATTATCAAAGATGAAGCACCACTGTCATGTTGATTCAAATCTAATACACTTGTGGTCAATTTTCTCAAGAATAGAGGGGCTGGAATTCCTGTTGGTGAGTGCAGCAGAGTCCAAAATCTCAGTATACGCTGATTGACTTTTTGCTAGCTACAGAGCAATACAGCAGCATTTCACTTGCATTTCTTGTCTTTGTGCCAGACCTGTGACAACCAGCCATGTTTGTGGCTCTTTTCATATTCCTGAGCTGCTGCAAAGGAACAGAGAGAAAGAATTTGGTTCTTTAAATAGTAAATTTCTGTACTAGTGCAATTGGCAGTGTTTAAAGCTTTTCCATGCTGTATCTCCTATCTCCTAGTAGTGTGCAGAGGTGCTGGCTTTTCAAATTGGCAATACAGTTGTGGCCACAAGGTTTTCTACTCTGTTGGTTGAACTTTGGTGGTTGGTTGTGGGTTTTGGTGGGGGTTTTTTTTCCCTTTTTTTTTGATAATTTCATCATGGGTGTCTTATACTTTTGACAGCTGTGTAACTAATGATCAGTAGTGAAGTTTAATGGGCAAGAGTGCCAGAACAAAGGACAAGCCAGATTAAATGCCTGTAATTTGTGAAGTTGCTTTAACACCTAGAACAGTATGTGAAAAACTGAATTTGCAAACTAAAATTTAGCTCTGTGTTAATAGCTCTTCAAAGGGAAAACGCAAGGAAAAGGTAGGAAGAGAAGTATTCTTGCATAGTTCAGTCTTTACATTTAGGAAGTACTGTAGCTACTGTTCTGCTTTAAATTTCAGGGGTTATCCTGAGTGGAAGTTTTGCCCTTGTATCTGATTAGTTGCTATAAAAGGTTCAAAACTGCAGTTTTGCAGATGTCTGCTGCTCAGGAAAGTTTCATCTGCACTGCTGAAGTCTTAAATCTAGTTTTAAATTAAGTGCGTAGTAACACTTTAGGATTATGGTTGTTTACATGTAAGTTTGTACGGGGCTGGTAGCTGCAATTTGAATTAACTATTAGTAACCAAAAACGGAGCAGGTCTTCAGCTGCCCTTGGAGTCTGAGAGAGCTGATTCATGCTTCCTGAAAATTCACATTAGCTTGTGAATGTGGAACCAAAATTCCAGCTTGGCAAAAGAGAGAGAGATAAAAAGGGTGGCTTTTATCTTCTCTCTATATGTTCTTTGTTAACTTCAGTTTTTGAAATCTTCTTAAAGGCAACTTGCTTATATACAGAAGAGATGCCATAGTGAACCAGATGGACCAGGACTGGCAGCCTTAACAAGCAACGAAAGGACAAAATGGGCAGAGGTGGGCATACTTCAACAGCTGATTCCTGAGAAAAGCACTGTGATCACTGGAAATACATCATTTCACTTAGCTTTGTCTTTTTATGCTTTCTAGTTACGTGAATATTTGATTGATCTTGATCCAAAGAACTTAACTCTTCTGGAAAAAATTCAGAGAAGTTTGTTTGTGGTCTGCCTCGATGATTCTAGTCCCCATGCAACTCCAGAGGACTACACCGAGGTAGCTAAGGATTTTTGATAATTCATGTCTGGTCTTTATATAAAAATTTCTATTGCATATATGCAGAAGTAGCACTTCTTGCTCTTTCAGAACAGAGAAAATGAAGCAGATAAATATACAGATAATGCTTCTTACTGATCCATAGGAATACTTAAATAGTTTGAATTGTTAGGACATTGAAAGTGGGAATGGCTGAAATCTACCTTCATAATCTCTTAGCCCTCTCTCCTTCAGGGTCCTCAAAAATATAGTAATCAACTTGTTATCACTCTTCAATTAAAAAACTTAAGCTTATAATCATGTTTCATCTTCAACTGGTGAAAATGTCTTATCTGTCGGGGAGGTCTCACCATCTTAAAGTAGGCTTGATTTAGCTGACAGAGGTTGGCAGTGTACTCAGTGTTTTTTAAAACCCACAGTGTGTAACTTTTGCTTTAGATTACAAGGCTGGGGCTTGCAGGGGATCCGACTGTACGCTGGGGAGATAAATCCTACAACAGCATATTCTTTTCCAATGGAACCTGTAGCGCATTCTGTGATGTAAGTTGAAAAATTTTTCCCCCTTAAAACCTTTCAAGTATTTATTTACTAAGTTTTCTCTTTCAGAGTATTATTTTAAATGTTTTAATGTGTTTCTCTTCAGTGTAGCCTTGTCTGGCAAGTTTCCAAAAGCAGTCTGGTGTTTGATATTATACCATACTTGAATTAGGAACGTGAGATCTGAAATCATAATCTTATTTCTAAAAGTATTTAATGATTGAGTTCCAAAGGCAAAAAATACGTTGCACAAGAAGGCTTAAAATTAACTCTTTGTATTATGTAGCCATTTGAACAGCTGTGTTTTTTAAACTCAGATTTTTTAAAACTTGTTATTGAATGGCCAGGAGGGCCTACATCTTGCCTGAAATCTGCTTTTCCACAGCAGTGGTGTATTGTGCCTCCCTGTCTGGCTCCAGAGCAGTCAAAACAGTGGGTGGACTTACAGTAGTTCTATATGTATTCTAGAATTAGAAAAACAAGTCCAACACTGTGCAGTAAAGCTGTGGGTCTGCAGGAAAAAGAGTGGGGTAGGGAAAAAAGCAATTTGATCCTCTTGTAGTTATGCAAATAATGTGATGTCTTGTCTTATATGATTCTAGCATTCTCCTTTTGATGCCATGGCTTTAATTACCATGTTATCTTATGCCGAAAAGAAGATTATTGAAAATGAGGGAAAATGGAAGGTACCTATCCTTTAAACTTTCACATGTATTAGTTAGTGTGTCTTTTCTTATGGATAACATTTTCTGTTTTCTCTCTTTCTTTCTGTCCACATCCTCCCAGGGATCAGATAAAGTGAGGGATATTCCATGGCCAGAGGAACTTGTATTCACAGTGGATCAAAAAATTATAAATGAAATTGGATGTGCTAAAGAATTGTATTACAAAAAGGTGGAATTTCTTGCTGCTTCTCTCAGTTGTCACTGATGATTCCCCCCACCTCCCCCCACCCCC
>NW_009201088.1:0-20281 GCF_000690835.1 Fulmarus glacialis
TAATGTATTTTGGATATTTTACTATAGCAAAAAATCAGATATTTAGTGTTTACTCATTTGCTGTGTCTCTCTATTTTCTGCTGCAACATCCCATGATAATTGTGCAGAAAAGAAATTAAAGGAAAAGCAGATCATGTTGATCAAGATCTGAAAGTCAACAGTGCCAGAGTTTCCTATCTACACTTGACTACCTAGATAGGTGTTAGATAGGTGTTATGTTTTACCTTTGTGCTATATTTATAGAAAGCAAACACATTTCCTTTTGGCATAGATTCTGCTAAGCTAAATAAACCAGATTTTCTCTTACAATATTTTGGTTCACAATGGTAAATTTTACTGATTTATTTTTTTTTTTCCCCCCTGAATGTTGAGTTTCAGAATAGCTCACAGAGTCTTGTACAACAGCCTTAACACTTCTGATCTCTCCTGGCAACATCCAAATGTGACAGATCATAAAAATACATTTTAATTTAGTACATCTAGATCTTTCTCCCTCCCTGTCATTTCTAGCTGACAGTCTTACAGTTTGCAACAGGTCTTTTTCCCTAATATTTCCTATATTGATGTTCTTCTGATCTGTTCTATTATATTTCATCCCATTTCTGTCAATTCAGTGCTAATAGTATCCCAAATCTTCTTTTATGGTATAGATGTGAGTCCTAGATATGCCCACTTCTAGGTCAGACCTGATTTAGATTTGTCTGACAAGTTCATACACTAACCACAGATAAGGAAACTAATTAAGCTGCTATGGAAGCCATATATGCTTTGAAGCATCATAGGATCTATATAATCAAAAGCTATTTTTGTTCTCTGAAGTCATCTTTAAGATAGCCTGATACTAAGCTTGAGATCAAGTATAGAAAGAAGGATCATGTGTCTACTCCTAATACAGCAGAACAATCAGTTATCTAGCTGCAAGCGAATGCAGAACTACTCAAGTTCCTAAAAGTCAGACTTAATATATTTAAATGTAACTTTTCCATTTCAACCAGTTGAAGATGTAGCTTGCAAGGGGATGTGGATAAACCTTGCTTAGCATTATTAAAAATAAATGTTTTATTATCATAGGTCTCCCTTTACTTTTGTACAGAGGAAATGTGGAAACTCTCTGCAGGAGATAGAAATGGATGAATAGGAAACATGGTTTAGTGGCCTCTTAGGACATATTTATAATTTAAGTTAATAGTGAGGCAGAGATGTAGAAAGATCACTGGTTTTGTCATCAAATTAATTTCAGTGTTTTTGTTGTTGTTGTTTTAGTGTTTTACTGGGAAAAGTGTTTTACTGAGAAAAGTAGTTGCCGGACTTGAACCTTCTTCACATAAGGCATTTTAGGAAAACAGAAATCATCAGGCTTGGGATGATTATCAGCTCCCAAAAGAGAAATATCCACTACCTGTTGCTTCCCACTAGGATGCCAGAAACCCCACAGTAATAGTTATAGAATATTTCTATAAACCCAGAAGATCCCCTCCTGCCAATTCAATTCAAGCTGCCCTGGAGATAAGGATTTTTAAGCATACCATAACTCTTAAGTTTTTTTTTTTTTAATATTTACTATGATTATTTTTTTCTCTTTTAATTCAGATTTAGTGCAATTATCTTTTTTTTTAAAATTTTTCTTTTTTTCTTTTTTTCAGGCACATTAAGCTTCCTTCTGCCAAGGATAGTAGTAATGAGTTCTATTGCAGAACATCAGAATAAACCCTTTTTTATAAATTGTGTGTATAACACCTATCAGTGTCAGAAATGTCTTCTTGCCCAATGGTTAACTATCTGTGCCACTTGAGAAGCCACACTGGGCGCAGCTGATTGAGGTATTATAGTATTTTCAGGACATCTACATATCATTGATACCTGCAGGCATCTCAGTTGGCACTAAACACCTATATGTGGATAACTGAATTGAACCCTGGACTCTCAACGTAGTCTATGGATACTAGTCAGCTGATTCATTTGTGAAGCTGCATTAACAGTCCTGATTAACTCATGCTCAACTCCAGTGGGAGAAGAGACTGCATGTGTTTTTGTGGACTCCTTAGGCCTTCAACTTGAGCTGAATCCTGTTCTCACAGAGACAGCAACTCAGTTGTCTAGCCATGGACACTTGGTACCACTGAGGCATTTTAAGTTATTGTATCTGTCCTCCACGTGCTTCTGAAGACAGTGTTGGTTTCCTGTAGTTTGTGTCGTAATGTTGAATAGAGTCTTTCATCTGATAACGTACTTAATATTATTGACATTTAGAAAAGGATTCGGATGTCTACACATAGATGCCCAAGCCAAATCAGACAGCCTTGAGTATTTAAAGTATTTGGGATTGGCCTGATATGATGATGTGATGTAGGAATTCTGGGACACCTGTACCTTTTCAGAACATCAGATATTTCAAAGTGCTTAAAGTTCTGCTAAATGCCTATGTCGAGGCAACTGAATCCCAAGATGATAATAGAACCATAGAATCATAGAATCATTTAAGTTGGAAAAGACCCTTAAGATCATTGAGTCCAACCGTAAATCTAACACTGCGAAGTCTACCACTAAACCATGTCCCTAAGCACCACTTTTAAATACCCCCAGGGATAGTGACTCAACCACCGGGGTAGCCTGTTCCAGTGCTTGATAACCCAGCCCACATGATAATATTTTTCAGTGCTGTTTTCCACCTCATTGTGTATACATCATGTCTAAACAAAGGTGATTATTCATGCTGACGTTATCAGTTTACCCCCCATCCTGAGAGAACTTCCATTCTTCCAACTATCACTAGCCTAATTTTTATACTGTCTCTGCACTTTCTGCATAGCATTTCTCTGCCTTCCAGATGACACAGTGGCATGGTTCTTTATAGTCCAAGGAAAACAGCTGAAGAAAATATAGCATGGTAGGAATTCATCTCTTTTTTGACATGTGGAAATACCCTGGAAAAAACGATGCAGCCTCATTACCTATATTGTAGCACTTTTTCGTTGATTCATCTAAGTAGAAGGTAAAACCTTACTAGGCCTCTTTTGTGATCATTTTATAGAACTTCCTTACAGAGAAAGTGAAATAACCTGAATATAGGAAAAAAATCATATATTTGGTGATAGTAGGAAATCACCCACTTTTAGAGCTCTAATAAGAGACTATGTTTGAAACTGTTCCACTTTCTGCTTTATATCAGTTAACAAGTTAACTTATACTTTACAAATATATTGCATGAATTCATTGCAGCAGCCCTATTGCCACTGGAGTAATTTGAAATGAATGAAACCAAACATACATTGCACTCTGTAATATATTATTGCAAAATGATACTTAAACATTCATAATCTTGGGGGGGGGTGAGAGCATGACAGTCCAAAAAAACAACCTGCAGGCAAAATTTAAAAGATATTTTAAATATAATGAAATTTTTTATCTCTTCAGCATCATACCAGTGAGAACAAACTGATACCAGAGAACATAGAGTCATAATCTCTGGCACTATTCATGTACATAGAGCTGTGCTGATTTCACATTTTTGATAATATATAGTTATCACATCTATCTACAAGCAACTGCTTATTTTACCAAATTGTCTAACATTCTTTAAAAAGTAAGCTGCATCCAAAATGTCAAATCTGTGAAATAAACAATTATGTAACATACTGATGAAAAAATGAGAACAGAAGTTTTTTGAAACAAGGCATTTAGAAATACTACAAAAAACTATTTAACCAAAAATACTTATTTTAAGTTCAAAAAAAAAAAAAAGGCTTACACAGTTGATTGGTAAATGTTCTGTAGCAATGCTTGTTGTTTCTGCTGATAGTATAATGCTATGTGGCGTCATGCTGACAGCATGGAACATATTTCTTGTCCTGTCATGTAGATCATTAATAGTTTGGTTGGACAAGGGGATTTCAATTTTATGGAGACTCTGGAAATTGCGCTTCAGTTTTTCTCCATTTAATTCAATACACCTGTCACTGTTTACAGTGTCTGGGAATACATCCTCCAGCTCTACTATGGTGAAAACTTAATGAAACCATGACTGTATGTAATGGATATACCTTGAAATTATTGTAACCCATGATTTGAGTTGTATGCTATAGGAACTACGATACGATAGCAGGAACGCCTTGCCGCAGGCATGCAAGGGGCAGGTGGAGGAGTTCATTGCGGTTATAAACTCTATGGCCTGGTCCAAAGGCACAAGGGATGGTGATACTAATGGATATACCTTTAAATTGTTGTAACCCATTATTTGAGTGGCATGTTATAGGAAGTACTATAGCACCAACCACCTGAACCAATGGAGGATGAGCCTCATGAGAAACAGTGCAAGTGCAACAATGACCTGACCTGAACTGGCTTTGCTGCCCAATAACTCCAGACAGCACGCTGCCTCTCCTATTCTGAGCGACTGCCATAAGAGATAGAACCCAAGCCCTGGACTAAATGAACTCAATAAAAATTTTCTAGGCATTTTCTAGACATTTTACAAGGGTGGTCAATAGACTAAGGGAATGATATCTATGTATATATCAAAAGATGGAAAAAGGGGGGGCTAATGAGGATGTATTAGATAGTGTGGGACGTGAGCATGATGCAAATTATATTCGCAATAAGGGGTGGAGATTGTACTGATTTTGGCTGAGGTAGATTTAATTTTCTTCATAGTAGTTTGTATGTTGCTATGTTTTGGATTTATGAGCAAAACAGTGTTGATAACACACCGATGTTTTAACACTGTACTAAGCAGTGCTTACACAGAGTCAAGGCCTTTTCTGCTTCTCACCCCACCCCACCAGCGAGTAGGCTGGGGGTGCACAAGGAGGTGGGAGGGGACATAGCTAGGACATCTGACCCCAACTGACCAAAGGGATATTCCATACCACATGACATCATGCTCAGCAATAAGAGCTGGGGGAAGGAGAAGGAAGGGGGCATGGTCGGAGTTATGATATTTGTTTTACAAGTAACCGCTACATGTGATGGAGCCCTGCTTTCCTGGAGATGGCTCTAAACACCTGCCTGCCTATGGGAAGTAGTGGACAAACTCCTTGTTTTGCTTTGCTTGTGTATAGCTTTTGCTTTACCTATTAAACTGTCTGTATCTCTTCCCACAAGTTTTCACAGTTTTACCCTTCTGTTTCTCTCCCCCATGTGTGGTGAATGACTGTGTGGTGCTTAGCTTCCTACTGGGGTTAACCCCCAACATTGTATAGAAATTTTTCAAGGAAGTCTTTTTCCCCTTTGCTTTCTTCCTCTTTCCTATTCAATACTATGTCATTGATCCAATCCACCCTCAAGATCCACTTTATCTGTGAAGTATACAGAACTCAGCTGACCGAAAATTGCTCTGTAACACAATTGACCTGAGTTGTCCTAATCGTACACTTGAATGGTGGGTAGCATAGATACATAAAACACTCATGTATTTTTCTGCCTTTCAGCTTATGAACTGTTTATGACAGCTGGTTTGTTGTGGTTGCAGCAGCATCTATTGCACGATAAATGCTGCAACTTGTATAGTAAATATAGAATTTGAATGGTTAGCTTTTTCCTGCCCTGACCATCTCCCAAAGTCATGTAAAGCTTTTTCAGCAGTATTAAATGAAACCTTGTGAGCTTCAAAAAGTATTCTAATATCAGGCAGAGAAAAATTAAAGGATTGCCTTGTGTCATACAGTAAGCTTTCAATTCTGTAATCTGCTTTTTAAGATTTAAGCAAAGCCAACTGAACCCTCCGGAATAACTCTAGAGGTACAGTGACCCTGAGTACTTGTGGGACTGGGATGCCAAGTTTATCAAATGTTATAAAGAAATCCTTTTTTTTTTTTTTTTGGCACTAAGCAGAATTTACTGTTTTATTCTATAGCTTTTGCACATGGGTACAAAATGTCCGTGTTTTCATTTAGTGGAACTTTGTGTTTTCTTTGCATTTGTATAACTAAATGTAAAAAGTGGGGGGGAAAAAAAAAAAAGTGGAGATGTAAACTCCCTGTCTTCTTAAATATCATATACTAATTATAACAAATTAATACCAACAGTGAATAATAGCAACCTATGCTGAGACCTTGGTTGCCTCTATACACATTACAACAGCATGTAGAACTTTATATTCAGAGATTACCCTGTGCATGTGTGCGCATTCATGACTAATGAAATTAGAGATGTGGAAGGCATAGGTAGAAATTGTAGATTCGTTATTGGCCAGACAAAATTATGAATTTCTAACATCATTGTATCCCATGGGAGACTAGTCCTAGTTTAATAGATCTCAAAGAACTGTAAGTGCAGGAATAAATCTTTGTTGCACAGAGTTTGTTGCTTAAAGTGCATTTATTTGAACCTTGACAATAATGTAAGCATTTCAAAATATGCAGTTCAAACATAATTGACTTTTTTGTTAGACTTTACTGGGTATATATTTCATCGGCGTTACAAAGGACAGTGAATTATATGCATTGCTTTAAAAGAAAACTGTCAGGTCCATTTCATATTATTATTTATTTTCAATTTTTTGTAACGCTTTATTAGGAGCTTGAAGGTAGGATTATCTACAATAGCACTCCTGCAAATGCTGGAAACTTCTAGTGCAGAGCTTAGTTCTGTACTGCTCTCTGGATCACTACTCTCTCCTTTAACAGCTACTGTCACATCTAGATGGTCTGACTGAGTGACCTCACCTGTGTTAAGAGCACAGATGCCTTGAACTCATTGTACAATTTACAGAGGAGATACATCACCTCCCTAGGGAGGACTAGGTCTCTTGGCTTTTGACTAACTGTCTAAATTTAGGCAGAATCTAGGCTAGATTCTTTCTGAGGTTCCTCCAGACATATCATTTTTTCCCCCACATCTTTCACACTCTACAAATCCAGAGTACTATTGTTCAGTTCAGACATTGTTATAACCTGTGTTTCAGAGTCTATTCAGCCAAGAGGTTTGTTGAAATCAGTACTGATGTTCATGTAGAGAATGGACCAGTAAGTCTGCTCTTTGTTTCCTCTGAGTGAACAGCTTTTGGTTGTGTATCACTGATTTAGTTTTATTCCTTCTATTTTTAACCTTGTTTACTATTATTGCTGTAAGTTTCTAATAAAAAACCCAAAACATTTACAAACAAGATCCTTCCTCTCCAGTCTTATGAAGTTGCCTCAAGAAACTGAACAGGCCCAAAATCAATTTGATCTATCCCAGTACACAGTAGATGATCTCCGGTTTAAATGACTTAAGTTCTTATAGAGTTGATATTGTCAGCAGTAATGTCCCAAAAGAATCGGCAATCTGTTTGAGGAAAAAATTATCTCAAAATCACCAATTCATTAATGGCCTCTAAATTTAAAACTGCATCTTAGGTTGACCATTGGTACAAATGAAAACCAGCAAAGGACAAGAAACACAACCTTTGAGTATGACTGATGAGCTACCCTTTTATAAAGAGGTTTGAAAAAATCAGTCTAAATAGCACCCCAAGTTTCTTGATGTGCTGAGAATGTATTACCTTGCAAGAAGAGTAACAAAAATAGGGAAAAAACATACTGAAATAATATGAGTAGGCTGAGCTAGATTATGAGATATGAATTTGGTCTCTTGCTCTTTTTTCCTACTTTTTATTCTCACTGATTGCCTGTGCAGTTTTTATGGTTTTTGTGTAAGACTGGACCAAGTAAGTCTGGACATTGTCTATCACTCTCCTAGATGCTGTAATATGAATATTTAAATGATTCTACAACATTATTTTATTTGCTCTGGTGTCACTATAAGAACAGTCTGTATATCATGATTCTGTGTTAGGTAGTCTTATTTTGCTACGGAAAACTGGCAACGTGATAGAAATATATTTTCTATGGTGAAAGAATACTTAGCATTTATTGAAGCACCTGACAACTCATTATGACAAATTACAATCAAACACAGATGCTTACTCAATTTAGAGCCAATTTCACAGCTTTTTGGTTATGTTAATATAAAATAAATTTTATGTCACATTGAATAGTTGTCTGATTATTATGAAAAATCTGCATATCAGCCCACTATTTCAGCCAATGCAAATGCAAGTACGATTAATGGAATTAAATCCAAATAAATTACATAATATTCAGATCTTCTACATTCTTTACCTGAACTTTAATGCATTTTCAAAAATAAACACTGATATTGGTATTTCTCTTTGAAAACTTTGCTGGCTATTATTGAACTGTATTCAACTTTTTTTTTTAATGAAAATGTGGGCTGGTGACAGGAAACAATATGAAATTTGCAGAAGAATGAGACATGAGAGCAAAATGATTACTTATTTGGCTGGGATTTTTTGCAGCTGGATTCTCTGGTCTAATTGGAGCAAGCTCTTTTCTTATTATGAGGTAAAATAGGAAGAAATGGTTTGCGCTCTGAAGTTCCAATGACAGGCACTCAAATATGAAAGTGTTGACCTTTGCTCTGTGTATGGAATTAGGAGACTCTCAAATTGCTGTGACTTTCTCTTAGCACTATCGTAACTGAACATGTTGAAAAATGGTTCTCCTATTTTTAAAAGACATGTAAGAGGATTTCTTCCACTAAATAAAACTGATTCATTATGATAAACTTAAAAAGATCAGAAAGTCAAAATTAAGCTTTAACAGCCGTAAATAAGAGAGAGGACAGCACTAAAATGGAAAAGGTTCAGGTCTTATCTGAGGACAGCCCTAAAAAATGTATGTCTCCATGCGTGCAGAAGAAAGTCAGCATATGCCTACAGCCCTGCTCTTTGCACCTAGCATTTCCAATGGATGTTTCATTGTTCCGGTTGAAAATGACATAATGAAATGACATGATTATGGCCCATAATAACACAAGCACTGCAGCAAATATCATCAATAAAAAGGTTACATTTAAAAAAAAGGAAACATTCTCACAGGCTAACAGGGGCAGAAATTCAATGAACTCTCTAAATAATTAGGTCCCATTAAATGTTCCTTTTCATAGCTAATGACTTCATTTGTAGATCATATGGGGTTACGCAGTTCAAGATGGTTTTAAACGGATGAAGAGAAAGAACTGTACCAAATTCTTAGTTCTAAGTGATTCTGATTGTAAGCCAGGTACAAAGTATACTTACTGGCAGAGCAAAAAGATTTAATACCGAGTCACATTAGTATCATGCAAGATCAATTACTGGCACACAAATAATTTCTCTGTTAACACAGCCTCCAGAGTGGCTAGCTCAAATGTAAAAGTCTATCATAAATATCTACATTAAGTCAGGTGAATTATTGTTCATGTGACAATTCAGTCAACCAGTTGAGGATGCTCAGTTCCTGATTGGATAGGGCCTATCAAACCTCATAGACTGTTTTTAACGGCGGTGGGGATATGTTAAGAAAAACCAACAAACTACTGGTTTGGGGTTTGTTTATTGGGGTTATGTGTATTGTTTTGTTTGTTTCTTTTAAGTGGACATTGGATGTTATACTTTTTTTTTTTTAATGAGGGAAGAAATTAATTGTCTTCTATACTTTGTTCTTTTTTTCCTCTCCTCATTCATTCTACTTCTGCTGTCTCTTTTCTTTCTTCTCTCTTTTTTCCTCATCAAAATTATTTGTGTTTACTTTCAGCTCTGTGTCTGGGACTCCATGCATTGGAGTATAAGGCAAAAAAAAAAATTAAAAAACAATTTGTTAATGCCAGCAAGATACCAAAAAAAAAAACCTCTGATGGAAGAAAGATACTGAGAACAGTCTATCTTTATTGCAAATGTAATAGCATGACTAATAAACAGACAAATTTGAAAATATTCTAATATTTAAATATATTGCAGTCAGTTTTAAGGGAAAGTAATGTATGTGAAATTTGTAGAATTATTTGTATTTATGGAGCTTTTTAAGTTTCTCCAGTGTATCACAACAATGAAATGAAAAATTATTGTCCAAAGAATACTAGTAGTGTTGTGGTTTACTGTTAATAATTGCTGAGCTGTCTGTTCCAGAAGCCAAGTGATAGGGTCACAGAGAGACGCAAGCTGAATGGACCATCAGAATCCAAATGGTTTACAAAAAGTAATAATATAAAGTTCAGTTTTCCTTATTAGCCATTTGGAAATGCAAGCACAATTCAAAACTTTCTTTTAACAGTTATTACCTCTTCCTCACTCTTCGTCTTAATCTCTGAAAGCTGTTTGCTGTGAACCCCCTGCACTCAAACTCTGCAACCCCTATTTACTGCAATTATCCTTAAATGTCTTGGTGTAAGGACTGACTTCCATCTCTAAGTGGAATTAAAATAAGGATGAGGGTTGGCTCAGTGACTGCAAAATAGCTTAATATAAAAGATTCAGTATTTTGATGTCACTACCTAGTTCAACAGATTGTAGGCATAAGATTTCATGAAAGAGAGCATAGGCATAAGATGAAACCTTACCTTCTGCCATTTTCCAAACCTTTCTAAAGAATAGCTATAAAAGCAAAATTTCTATTATATTTTCTGTTTAAACAAGGGAAACACGGAAAGAAACACAAGTTCCACAATCTCAACATTTAAGAGCATAGGAATCTTAAGAATAAAATAAAAACTTAGAAAGGCAAAGAACTTAAAGTTTAATGACCTGACTGATATGGATGTTGTACAATGGGAAAAAGTATCATAAGGAGTTATGTTTCTGTTAAAGGGAATTCAGGGATGCTAGAGGAAGAGTGCTAATGCAGAATAAATACCACATGTGAAGGAATTTTTTTAGTTGTTCAGTAAACTATCAAAATTTCAGAGATTCTCCTGAAGCCTGGGCTTTGCAATTTGATTTAAACTTCAGGCACAGTTCCAATTGCAGGCACATTACTGCATTTGGTAATGGAGGGAACTCATTAGCTACACATATGGGAGGGAGCTGACGCCAGACACAAATATATGTTTCCATGTTTTATAAGTCCAATGGCAAGGATGTAAGTGTCAGTGCTTCATGGTCTAAAGAGATTCAGCGTGTAAAACAGACATGATCTTGGGGACACAAAACAATAGAACAGACTAGACTATTTCAATTGGAAAGGATCTACAACGATCATCTAGTCCAACTGCCTGACCAATTCAGGGCTGACCAAGTTAAAGCATGTTATTAAGGGCATTGTCCAAATGCCTCTTAAACACTGACAGGCTTGGGGCCTCGAACACGTCTCTACGAAGCCAGTTCAGTGTTTGACCACCCTCTCGGTAAAGAAATGCCTCCTAATGTCCAGTCTAAACCTCCCCTGAGGTTTAGAGAGAATCAAGGGGAATCACAGAAAAGACTTATTTGGGAGAATTATTTGATTTCAAACATACTATCTTTTAAAAACTTGTAATAAAATTAGTTTTTAACAAAACAAAAGCTATAGTACTCATGTACA
Source organism: Fulmarus glacialis (assembly GCF_000690835.1). NCBI lineage: Eukaryota > Metazoa > Chordata > Aves > Procellariiformes > Procellariidae > Fulmarus > Fulmarus glacialis. The sequence continues at coordinate 11,337 of NW_009201088.1, forward strand.
AAACAAAATGATGATAGTAAAGATCTTGTTCTACTGATTATTATAAATGGAACATTGAAACTTTCTTTTAAAAATAGGATGATGACCAGAAAGCATGGCTTCTATAAAATGTGTTTTTTTCCAACACCGACTACATTTATTTATTTAAAAAAAAAAAAAAAAAGTTTTTTTCTTGGTAAAACACTAAGATTTTGGTTTGTCAGAATCTAACCAAGATGTTTTGGTCGGTACATCTACTTGACCTGGATTTTATTACACAGGGCAGCCAAAACTTTATTTGTGCTTATGAACCAGGCAATGACTTATAAGTATACAGTCATTGAGATGAAAGACTGCAGAAGAGTAGAGGTAGCGGCAATCTGGTCAGGGATTTCCTTTCTGCAAAGCACAGACCATGAAGATGTCAGTCTCAGAAGGCACTGGAGGTAAAAAGTAATTTTACTTTAATGCTGAGCCATCTCCAAGTAAAACATTTGTAAAATTCTAAATTAATAATTTTTATTGGTTAATTTTCTGAGAAAGGTTTCTGCATTTTGGTATTATTTATTCCAATTCTGAACCAAAACTACTGTGGAAATACCGGAATTTTCAAAGGGGAAAAGTTTTGAAATTTATTTGCTTTCCTTATGGTATAAATTGTTGTGCAATATATTCAAGTCATGTAAAGGATACAGTGAGTGGCTGGGTTATCTAAGTACAGTCAGTTGGGCAGGGTTAGTCTTTCATATGAGGAAGTAGGAAAAAAATGATAAGGAAGGGTTAAGAAATTTAAAGGTTAAGAAACTTTACAGATTGTTTTGCTGATTTTTAATGAGATTCATATTATTTCAGATCCAAAACCAGAGCCAGTTAGAAACTGGAACATGGATATCTGTTCTTTTCAAATTTCTTAGGAGATATTATCTGAGTGAGCTAGCTTTTATCATACTGTTCATAAACTTTGACTTTTTCATATAGTTTCTCCATTTGACTTTTCTGTTGTTTTGGATTCTCAAGACTAAGTTTTTTAATTTTGCCAGTGCCTTTAATATCATTGTGAACATGTCAGATCAGTTCTGTGTTCATACTGGGAATAATGATCCCAGTAAAGCTGCATCTGAACTGATGTAAATGGATACATTTACAATGCCCATGCTGAATTTCCACTATCATTATGCAGGCCATTCCTGTTTCTACTAGGTAGATAATTAATTTCCATATCCCCTCAGTTCTGTGTAATTTCTTGCCATCATCTTGTACAGCAGATCCAGGTAAGTTTTATTAAAATATATTGTAAAATTATTTTATCCATTCTGACCAGATACTCAAATGTTCTTTTTCTCCATTTTGTAACTGCTTACATCAGCCTTAGAAAAAATGCAAATCACACAAAAAAAAAAAAAAAAAGAAAGAAAAAAATCTTAGAAGAGCTTTGTTCTGATGTTCATATAGTTAAATTCTCTGAATTCAGTATAGTTTACTATAATACAGTATACCAACTGTGGTGGTAAATAGTGATGTTGCATAAAGATTAATTTCTTGTTTCATTTTTTCCATTATAGTTTATTTAGGCCAACTTTTCTCACAGTTTCTAAGCTGTGTTATGTTTTGACCTTCTCTTTCATTCTAGCATGTATAAATATTTATGACATTCTGCTCTTCAAGAGACTATATACTTTTGAAGAGAAATCAATGGAATTAATTTAAATGGCTGTGACCTTTTATTTATAGAAAAGGAATCACAGATCCTGCACAGCAGGCCATGCCTTATATGGGGTACCATATTTTAAAGATATTCCAGAGAAAACTTACACAGGTATGCCTGTGTTTATGTGCATGTGTGTGTATATGTATGCACACACACACACACATCTGTGTAGATGTATGTATGTACATATATATAATTATTACAAAACCTTGTAATAACTCACTGTGTGTGTTCATCAAGGTGATATAGATTAACAAAGTTCCTGTGTTAGATGCTTTTGAGAATTTACCACTATTATAGCTCTGGGATGTCAGGGTATATTTGTGAGCTCTGATCTCATTATCTGGGATCTAATTTATTCTGCAGATGCTTTAGTAGCTGGTGAGAGTGCCATCCTTCCTGAAATTCCAGGTGCATTCACTTGAACATACCCTTTCGAAGTTATACCTATGGAAAGATTGCTTACCAATTCAATCCTTTCAGGAAAGAAAAGAACAGGGGTTTGGTAAAGGATTACATTAACCACGAGGAGGTTAAGAATAAGGCTAATATGTTTTATAAGATAATTTAATTGATTAAAAGGTACTACCTCTGTCCCTAAACATCTTCCCTTGTCTATATTTGCAGACCATGGTGGATAGAACAACACTAGTAGCATGAAAAAAGCCCTTCACTGCAGGATACTTCTGTGAAAATAAGTTTAGAATAAAGTAAGTTCAGAAACATCCCATGTCCCAACATGTACCTGTTACCTTACTTCCATCTGCTCCATATGGAGCCAATAGAAGTAATTTGGAGTGACAGTTACCCACAACAGAATCTTAAGATCAAGAGATGATTTTTGAATACTTTTTCTACTCAGCACACTGCTAAAAGCACCTACTCTTATGTGGAAAGTGTTGTCAAATACTCCTGCCAAATCCTCTTCCAGGGTCCATGAGGTGCCTTCCCTAATGCTGCACGGTCAAGACATGTTTCTCTTCTATCTTATCCCAAGAAATACGTCAGATCTGCTTGTTTTTCAATTTATTTTCAGTATTTTTCACTTCCTATTATGTGAAAAGTAGCTGAAAGGTTTCCACCTTTAGTTCTCATTGTCCATATTTTGTTACTGATGGCCTTTTTATGTAACGAAGGAAATGAGAAAAAAATGAGACAAGACCTTATTTCGGAACATGCTTACATGTGTCTTGGAGGTCTGATTATTTATTAGAAGTTACTCTCTTCCTAGAGAACTACTTTGGAGATCTGCCAAGTAAACGGTACTTTTTCTTGATAAGTGTAAAGTTAGATGAAAAATTGGTTAAGCAACAAAATGGATTTATAAGATCTAGAAACGTTTCAATGTTAAGATTTCATGCAGGAAAGGTAATTCACTGACATGTAGACATGAGAGAAAGTAATTAGAGTCATCACAACCTGCAGCTGTGGAAACTGATGGAAATTTAATTTTGTAGGAAATTGATATTCTAAAAGTTATTTTTATTGAGAATTAGAATTTTGAAATGTGTCTGAAATTTCTGAAAAATTTCCAAGTGGTAGCACAAAACCCATTCTTTTTAGAGAAGGGAAAAAGTGCATTAAAAGAATTTATATATTCTGTTCAACTGATATTATGATACTAATCCTAGATGAGTCAATATGTTCAAGTATAGCTGAAGCATTTTATGCTATCAAAGCAAAATCTCTAAAAGGTTTGGTTTGACAGTTCACAGTTATAAATTTTGTTGAAATCAGTACACTTGTGCTTTTCATAGAGATGTTGACAAACTGTGTTTTTAAGGTCTTTGTTTTAATGTGTTCTTGTCCAGTTCTAGAACATTCCAGTAATCTTAAATTATTAGATATACTCTTTGGGTCAAATCTGGCTGGCTCTCCTGGCCTTCAGGCCAACTTCCTAAGCATATATGTATAGCCAGTGTTATGTGTGTTAGACTGTTCTACACAGACCTGTTGGCTAGATTTAGCTTTTAAAAAAAGCATAATAAGCTTTTTGTTTTCTGAGGATTCTGAAACCTTTATATTCTACTATCTACTTTCTTTTTTATGTTTGAGTAACAAGCATGCTGACACAAATGGTTCCTTAAAAATCTTTCATCAAAAGATTGGAGAAAAGTTAGAGAAATTTGGAAAAGTTTCTGTTTCCAGGCTAAAGATATCTTGTTCCATCTTGAGCATGGTTTTCTCACCAGTGTTGTTAAAGGGGACAAAATTTCAGAAATTTTAATAAATTTTAGTTCAGTTCTGAGTTTTATTTCTTTATAAAGCTGATATTAATCTTCCACCATGAATTAATGATAATTTGTGCTTTGAGCAACTGAGGTTTTTAGAAGCATAGGCTGAAGAAAACAAAACACTTTTTGAGCATTTAGTTTTCCTGTGTGCCAAGGCTTTTCTGTAACAGACAATTCAGATCTTTGTGGTTGGTGTTCTAGACAACTCTGTTTTACTTAAAGGCAGATTCCAGTCAGGCTAAATCCTTAGATAGTTTTCAAGCAATTTTAATTTTATTGGCCTTAATTTACCCATGGAGGAAAGAGAGGAAACAAAGATCAAGGATATCCTATCTCAGCCATGAAGTTTTGAATTTTACTGCTTCCCATTCACAAGCCTTACTGTAATTTATAACCGTGGGGATGTGGGGATCCAGATGCAACACAAAGAAGAGGAGTATGCAAATAGGGCACAGTAACATTAGTTTCTGTGATGGTGTGTCTGGAAGGAAACTTGTACCCCAGGCTTTGAAGGTTAAGATAACCATTCCAAAACAAGTTTGAAGGTCAGTTAGTTCCCAGGAACTTGTGGTGATCCTTGGGGGTTAGTAAGAGGGATGACACAGTTTAATATCTTCATGAGCAATGAGGATGATGGTATGAAAACTCTTGTCTGCAAATTTGCAGACAATTCCAAAGGGGGGGAGCATTTGATGAGCTGTAGTGCAGGGCTGATGTTCAGAGGGACCCAGATAGGCTGGAGAAATGGTCTGACGGAAACAACACGAGGTTCAAGAAAGATATATGCGAAGTCCAGCCCCTGCAGTGGAATAACCCCATGAAACAGTACAGGTTAGGGGTGATGGAGTCGAAGACTGTTTTGCAGGGAAAGATCTGGAAGTCCTGAGCATGTGTCAGCAATGTGTCCTTGCAGCAGTGAAGGTCAATGGGGTACAGGGCTGCAATATGAAGAGGAGGCAGCAGACCAGCTTCCTTTCAGCAGTGCACAGCAAGAGAGGCCACAGACATAGGTTGCAATGAGGGAAGTTCTGACTAGATATAAGGCAGACATTCTTCACAGAGAGGGTGTTCACTTTGCACAGAGAAGTCTTGAATATCTGACACTGAGAAACCTGATCCAACTTCAAATTTCGTCCTGGTTTAGTAGGAGTAGAATCAGATTACCTCCAAAGTTCTCCTCCGGTCAAAATTATTCTATGCTTCTGTGAGGAAGATTATTTTTATCATTATCTGTTTATGATTACTGAGTGATGATTCCTAAAGAGACCAGGGAAAGTTTGTCAGTAAAACATAAACTGCCTGTAGTACCTAAAGGGCCAAAGGCCTGTTTATAGGCTAGGGAATTAATCTTGAAGATCTGAATGTGGGTCTTTCAGTATATGCTTTTCAAGGACTAGGCCACTACATTTCAGGGACTTGTAAAGAATTTAATTGTTACCAAAATCCTTTCCCACTGGTCAGTCCTTTCTGCTTTCCAATATTCTAGTTCACATATAACTGAAAGTTAAATGATCACACTGAAGATATCTGCTAAGTTTCAAAAACTCTGTGGTACAAATCTGACCTACATAATTTATTTTTCTCTCCTATGTATAATTAGTGCTCTGACATTACATTTACAAATTTTGCTTCAGTGTTAAGGAACTTGTCAAAAGGTAATAATTTTCTTGGTAACATTACCCTTTGGCTATGGTTTCAATAAAAATAAATCTATTCCTTGTTTATATCAAAGAGTTATATTCTTTTTTTTTTTTTAATAATCACGGGATCAGCATCAGCTTTAGCCATATTCAGAAAGTAAAATTCATTTTCATGGGACCGTGTGGTCTTTTTGTTCTTAATATTTTCCAAACACGATAAATAAAGAATATGAACGTGTAAGAATGAATGATATGAACCTGCAGGAAAAGAGGAACAGGAAATAATTCTGTTCAGCTTATTAAGAATATATAACATAGATATGAGATATATAGATATAAGTAGATAGATAGGTAGCTGTAAATCCAAAATCATTATTTTAGACTAAATGAATGCCAAATCAGAGTTAGAACTGTGCCTATTATAAAATGTGCATCATATTTACACACACACACACACGTAAAGAAATAATCTTTTCAGTTAATTATACCTTTTTCAATATTTAATTATCTCAACAAAAACATCCATCCTGATCATAAAACTCAGTCTGAATACCATCAGAAAATTTCAGCAGTTTTGCTATGGCTTTTTCTGCAAAGTACAGTAGGGTAAACATATTTCTCAGTGTTAAAAAAGATTTAGTGGCCTTTCATCTGATAAAGATCCCGAAGTCTGTCTGGAATATTGTGAGGACCTTTCTATTTTTTTTTTCCATGAAGAACTGGGCACCACTGGCCATATCATAAACCGTTGAGAGACCACAGCTCTCATATGTTCTCTAGAGGGGTTGAACAGTGAAGTTCCTCACAAGACTTTTTTTCCGAGTGCGGCTCTGGGATATGACACACTGGGCTGGGCAGTGAACTGGAACTGATTGAAAAAACAGTCTAATCCCATTGCGGGACCTGACAAATAGAGAGAATAGGGAGAAGAGCAAATATGGCAAAAAAATTAGGTGGCTTGGAGAGGGAGATTCAACTGCAGTCAGAGGAAGGTGAGTGAGGAGAAACTTAGAACAAATGTACAACTACTAAATGGTTAAAAAGATTTAGGACTAGGAGCCAGGAGAAGATCACTGAAACCTGACTGGGAGGGTAGGCTAAGTAAACTGATGTGTAGTTATTGCTCCTGAGGAGAAGACGGAAAATATCAGGAATACGACACGTACTAAATGGCATAGGAAAAACCCTAATATATAAGAAAAACAGGCTGATGAGGATAAGTCCTCTAAGACATGTATCATACCATAATCTTGAAATGATTCTGAGAGTTTTATCTAGCTACAGCTCTTGGTGTCTGGCTTTGAAAGCAACCTCCGATGTATTTTAGCTCCCTTACGTGCTGATTTACACAGAATATAATAATCTCATCTTGTAACTAAGGGTAGACATCATTATGACAGAACTCTGATTTTTCAATTTCCTTTTTAAAATAGTAGCAAAAAATTTTAAAATAATTATTTCACTGTCAGGCGATATTCCCACTAAAAACACGTGATGAGGCAATTACAGGCTATATTATAATATGTAAAAAAGATTGAATTAAGAGCCACTACATAAAATTAATTCCAGTATTTTCTATTTTTTCTAAATTTTAACTACTTGCATTTTTATTGTGGTTTTCTAGTTGATAAACATGGTAGATAAATGTGGTTTATACAGCTAAATGGAGAGAAAAAGAGAGCGAAAAGGAATGAGTGAGCAACAATGCCACTATTTTGGTTTGTCTGGAGAATGATTAAGTGAACAGTACCACAATCTTATATAACCTTGTGCAGCAGTTTAAAAGAAACAAGGTATTTTCTATTATTTGTACAATTCATACCTCTGGGAAAAAAAAAAAAATATACTGCAGCCTAGGCAACTCAGACATGTTATAATCGAGGTTGCTGCTAGCAGCAGAATGAACCCTCAGAATTTATGGCTTTGCCACTTGATATGAAAATATCTAAATAAATAAAACCCATTCCCAATTGTACCCTCAGCTCACAAGCATATTTTCGTTCCTCATAAGACTGTCAATATAAGTTATTTGGTGGAATTATTTATATGAAAACAGACTTACCTGCCAGTTGAAAACAACATTTCTTTCCCAATCTATTTATCCAAATTAAACTCTGAGTCTGTGACTGTCATGGTAAGCTGATAACTGTACACTGATGTATATTATGCAGTTTTAAATAAATGTGTCTTTGTTCAGTGTCTGCTTCTGGGATTTGTAGCAGCACTTTTGTTTACTTTTCAGCTGATTAATTTCAGATTTTCCAGGATCTTTCCATTCTTAGTCTTAGTTATACTTTCTTAACTAGGAGCTTTCAACAATATAGTTTAATGTCTTAATTATAATTAGTGTCACCTGCTCTTGATATGGTTGTATACAGATACATTTCTGCATCTTGTTTTTCAAGAATGAAAATCTGCGAGCATGGACATTAACAGGAGGCCAAAGATGGACAAGGGGCAGAAAAAAATTTCATCTGCTTTTTTAATCTATGGGGATTTACTGAATTATATGATTGTATGTTAAAGAGTACAAGGATCATTTCCCCAACACAGTTTTAGATTTTATTTCTCCAAATGGATCCTTATCGACTTCATTAGTAAGTGATGTAGTCGTGTCAGAGGACTAAGAGCCCACTTTACTTATAACTGATATTAAAATAATAATGCATTTATTTCTTTCTATTTCCTTTTGTGAGCATGAGTCTTTAGATATCATGTCTTAAAAATTCTCTGTAACAATAAAGTTTCTTTAAAGAAACGTGTGGAGGCTCTCAAGTAGTCACAACAAATATTATTGGATGATAAGGGGAGAAGCACACAGCATGGGCGGCAAACAGGAGCTGGAAGCCATTGTGCAGCGGGATATGTATGACTTAGTCGCCATCACGGAAACATGGTGGGATGAGTCTCACGATTGGAGTGCTGCAATGGATGGCTATAAGCTCTTCAGAAGGGACGGGCAAAGAAGGAGAGGTGGTGGGATAGCCCTGTATGTTAAAGAGTGCTTCGACATCTAGAGCTCAATGGTAGGGATGATAAGGTCGAGTGCTTGTGGGTAAGGATGAGGAGGAAGGCCAACAAGGCAGATGTCCTGCTGGGAGTCTGTTATAGACCACCTAATCAGGATAAGGAGGCAGATGAAATATTCTACCAGAGGCTGGCAGAAGTCTCACAGTCACTAGCCCTTGTTCTTGTGGGGGACTTCAACTTTCCGGATGTCTACTGGAAATACAATATGGCAGAGAGGAAACAGTCAAGGAGGTTCCTGGAGTGTGTGGAAGATAACTTCCTGGCACAGCTGGTGAGGGAGCCTACCAGGGGAGGTGCCTCGCTTGACCTACAGTTCACAAACAGGGAAGGACTGGTGGGAGATGTGGTAGTCGG
>NW_009201089.1:0-6589 GCF_000690835.1 Fulmarus glacialis
ATTATATATACTATAATTTTAATATAAAGGTTTTTTATTACATTAAGACTTCTAGAGTGTAAGGAGGCATTAAAACAAATTACAGCTATAAAACCTCATACTTTCACTAAAAAGTTAATAACAACAACAATCTCTGATGCTCTGATGGAAAATTTTTGCTTACTTTTTCTGTGTCAAGGTAGCCTCCAACCCAAAACACTGTTGTTTCTATCCTTGGCCTGATCCACGCAGGATTCAGGCCCAGCTTGGGAGCCACCCAGTGACATGACAGCTGCCATCATGGTGGCTGCGCTAGGAACCTCTGGAGCGAAAAGCCTCCGTCTTGACAGCTCCGACACAGGGCTGTGACACACTTCTCTTCTCTGTGGCTAAGGCTCAGGAGGGGACCTGTTTCACACGTGCTCCCTCCCCACGTCTTACAGAGGCACAAAGACTAGCAGTAAGTTACCATTAATCACACACAAGAACAAACTGAGCCCAGCCATACGGGGGACAGTCAGCATTTCTGTGGATTTCTAACATCCAGCAATTCCAACCTCATGACACATAGCCCATCTCTTGAATTTCTAACGCAGAACAGACGCGCGGTGCACTCATCCTTATTCTCCCCCTTGGGCATGTTTGGAAAGAGGAAGCAATTGTCGCCCCCAGCCAAACGTACAATGCCAAACCACAGGCACCAGCATCTTCTGTCACTATTCCTAAAGCTCCATTCCACATGCACTTTTCACTTTTTCCACGACACTGTTACTGGCTTCAGTTACTTCCCAAAATCCTAAAGGGACAATACTAAACTCAGACCAAGATTAAGGACCATCCAAGTACTCTTCATTGATGCTAGAGTAGAGCCATGCTGTGTGTCCTTCCACTTACTTTCACTCTACCTTCAGTCCACAGATGCCACCCCAGAAGATCCATCCCCCAACCTGATGAGAGACAACACGCTGAAAAACTGCCAGCAGGAGCACCCAGAGCCACCCATAACCCAGTAGGTCCACCCAGAGATGCAACACTGAAATAGATTTGTCTGTGTCGAGGCAGCTCACTGGCTTGTTTCTTCTAACACCCTCTGCCCTGCTTCAAAATACGATGGACAAGGTGTGTCCTTTCTCCTCTCACACTTACCTCTCCTGTAACCAAATATTTTCCATCTGGAGAGAAAGCAAGTGCTGTAATTGTTTTCCTAAAACAGAGAAAACGACACTGAGAAACATTTCCAACATGTGATTTTGTTTCAATACGTCATGATTGGGGAATAGGCTGGGACGAACTGGAAAAAGGCTAAAATCACACATAATAGCCTGACACAATGGTTTTGCTTTACCAGAGGTCTAACACTTGCCATGGGGATTCCCTGCTGCCCAAGTCTCAAGCAGCATGCCTACCGCACCAGAAAAGCTCCAAAAGTCAAAGTTCATCCTTGTGCCTTCATTCCAGATGCAGGACCATGTGCCAGTCCTGGCTTCAATAATGAGGTCATAGTTTTAGGTGGAGAAAACAAAAAAGTCAGATACCATGGAGTTCAAGTAAGATCTCCTCCATGTCATGCCTGTTAGCAGTTCCTCATGGGACCACAATGTTTATGAGGTGGTACCTCGTCAGCAACAGCACTTCACATTAGAAGGAGCTGGAGTCAAACCGGCAGGCAGCCCCTCCCCAAGGCAGCTCTCACTGAGGGGATTTAGCCTGGAGCAACAGCAGCTCCTGCACTTCACTCGAGCTGTAAAAACCTTGAATTCACCTCCCACAGAAAGCAAGCCCAACTTAAAGCTTCACTCACCTGGAACTGTTTAGAATATGGTGTTGCTTATTTTTTCTAGGGTTGAACAGCACAACAACACACCTAGATGGAGGAAACAGAAGAACAGAAAGAGTTGACATGACCATGTGTATAAAGAAAACCAAAGAGCTACCCTTGCTGGCAGAGCAGCAGCAAAAGCAGCCCCAAAAAGCTGTTTCATCCCCAAATCTCACAGACTGAGCTGGGGTTAACCAGAAATCACAAAGAAAAAGAGCAGCCCAGAGGGGAATCACAAGTCTCTCCCATGTTGAGGAGTATCATGTACTAGTACACAAATAATTACCTTTCTAGCATCTGGGAACCCTGAGTCTCTGATTGCTCAAGCTGGACAGAAAGGTTAACCATGAAAGTTTGTGCAACGGCCCTAATGGATTATGTCCCCTGCCACAAAAGTGACCCTATGTACTGGGCACCAAACCAGCGTGTCTGGGACAGAGTAAGAAGTCAGAAAGAAGGAAAGAGGGAATCTTTCAGAAAAGCTCTCAGGGGGGAAGAAGGGGAGGTAGAGGGGCTAAATTTCTGTGCCTGGCAATAACACTAGACAGGGCAGAAACTGTTGAGTATACCACAAGAAGTAGCTGGCCCGTTCAGAAGTGAGACATATGATGCCAAGAACTATTGACCCAAGGGACATAGTTGAATAAACAACTTGCTCAGGGGCCTTGCAGAAATCTCTCAGCAAGATGAACTGCAAAAGCAAGCACTAGTAAACTCCTGATAAGCAATATAATCACCTCCATTGGGAGCAAAACAGTTGCTGGGAGGGGAGGAAAGGAGAAGAGGCCCCGCTTCCCCACTAATCTTGCCCATAGCACATGGCCTTGGTGCCTCAGCCCACCACAACAAGCCTGGGGTAGTCCCAGGTACTGGAGCCTTCCCCGCTCTCCACAAACACCCTAAGCACGCAACAGCATTTGTCTCATAGCAGAGAACAGTAGCCACCGGTAACAGAAAATGCACGGCCCTTACTGCCCCCTCGCAAAAGAGTAACTGTTAAGTGAATAAAAGGAAGGGAAAACTGGCCTCAGGTAGAACTGCAATTGTTCTAATGACCTTGTGCCCTATCTCTCACTTCACCTCTAAAATAGAAATCGTGATTTTCGCCTGTCGCTCTGCTAGTACACACTGCCAGTGCTCGGAAAGCCCCGGCTCCTCCTTTGCTGCGGTGCCAGGGATCACTGCGGGACGCCCCTGCTCCACTGCCATGGAAGCCTTCGCCATGCTGGGGACTTCACTCACGTCACCGTTGCACTGGGGCTCGCCCGCAACTCGTGCCAGGCTACAGACGTCAGTCGGGGAGAAATGCAAGGATAGAGAAGTAGAGGAGTTGGCCTCAAGCAGCCGAGCAGAAAGGCAAAAGCTCAGGCATCACAGAAACCCGTTGCAGCACCTCACCTACAGACCTCACCAACGCTTCAACACAGGCAGTGCACACCCACGTGCAGGGCTTTAGCCAGGACTAAGCACACCTCGACGCTGCGCTGCCCAGGACAAGAGCCACGTCCTTCCAGGCCCCCCTCTGCACCCCCAGCAGCAGGCAGGGCTAGCAGTGCTGCAGGCGTGGCTCAGGGTTGGCAGGGACCTACGATGTCTCTGGTACCTCCTCACTAGCCCAGGCAGCTGATTTTTTCCTTGTTCTGACTGGGCTACCCTGCCAGAAGTGGTGTAAATTTTGAAATGGAAGAGAGAGCGGAAAGGAGGACTGATGCACCAAGACCTCGAGCTCACAGTCCTTGGCTGAAGCTGTCACGCCCCAGTAACATTGCTAGCTCAAAGCGGACACCGTCAGCGGGTACCAAAGCTTTAACCTCCAAAGCACCAACTACTCACAAGATATGCCCCCCCCACATTAGACTACTCTTCTCCACCCACGCCCTACCCAAAAGGCCAAGGCAATAAAGGCACCAAACTTTCTTGATAGTTAAGGCAGACAGCCATGGTTGGAGAGGTAATCTTGTGGAAGAGCAGGGAAAGTGTAAATAAGCAGTTTGTTCAGACCGGGATTGATCTTTCTGCACTTTTTACCCTGGGGAACCAATCTGGAGAGTTTCAAGTCAAAGCTATGCTATATATTTCTGAGGGATTAGTGTAAAGAAGCAGGTGGTTTGTGATCCATTAAGAAGTCAGGGGAGGTTAAGCCTCGCAAATCACAAGATATGAAATAGGAAGTTAGCAGATGTGAAAATCTATCTAATCCCAAGCCTCCGGCTAATCAGAAAAGCAAACCAAAACCCCATTATGTGGAGTTGGATAGGGTTAATGGACCAAAGTCTTGCTGAGTTATGACGGGGATAAATTGTGCTCAAAATAAGCTTCAAAAAAACAGAAAGAGTAAAGGAAAGACACGAAATCCTGGCAAAGACTTTCCTATGCAGCTCTTAAATTTAAGTTATTGTTTTATTGTGAGGAACTCTGCAGAAAAACAGGACTTCAGAGAAGTGAACACAGTCCAAAAACACAGGAAAGATGCAAATAACAAACCATGGTCTTCAAACCAGGCAAGAAAACAAACCACTTCTTAGAATAGCATAGTGAACCACGAAGGTCCAGGGCTTTGCCATTATTAACTTACATGACAGAGCCTTTGGCCACTTACAATCATGAATTTTAGCTCAGTTGCACTCTGGAGCGCGCTGTCTGCCGGCAGGCTTCTTCCCCGCTTCCCAGCCCTCGGCCAAGTCCAGAGCCCCCAGTGAAGGTAAGAGCCACCCAGCTCACACACCAAGGCGAATCCACAAACGGCTCCAAGAGCCACACAGCTTCTAGTGCCAGAGCAACTGTCACAAACGTGGATATTTTAACTGTCTTCAGCCACCCCTATGCTCAATTCACTAAGTTTGATCCATAATTAAAAAACCTATCTGGAAGGGGCAGGGCAGGGGGAAGAGGGAAGTAAATCACAGTATCTCCTTACTGGTCAGCAAGCACTGATTTATGCCACGAAAAGGTAATTTTAACTCATAGACTCGGTGAAATAAGATTGCACATGGTTATGTTGAGTTGGAAGCTAACAACTAACATAACTTGCTAATTGGTTATGAACTTTATCAATAAAGTCATTTAGCCATTAGGATAAACGAGTCTTCTAAACTTGCTTTCTTAAATTAGCTGCTACCCAACAAAAGCTACCCCACTGCTATGCTGTCCCATGCCGATTTTCCACCATCACTCTCCTGTGTGCCATACACAAGGACAATGAAGACTCCAGCCAACTCCAAGGACACGTTATCCATCAGGACGGCAGGCCACAAACCACAAATCTTACAGCGGGACACAGATACTGTTCTGGGAGTCAGGAGCACCTGACTTTGAAAACTGGCTCCCTCTCAAAATGCTTGGGAAGGTGTCTCCATCCTAGAGAGCACATCTCCACAACGAGCAGAAATTAACAATTCCTAGCACTTTAATCTCTTCTGAGTGGTCAGGGCAGCCTCAGTTGCCTGCTCAGACACTCACAGCTCAGCCCAGCGTGGCCCCAGAGCAGCTCCCTCCACCCCACACAGTCAGCTAGTCGTTCTTCAGCAGAACCTGCAGCGGTTCCCCAAACAAGGTGGCTCAGAGCCCATTAGTACTCTGGGCACGCTCTGTTTTAGGCAAGGAAATTGGTCTAGCAAAATAAAGGGAATGGAGACACTGAATGGTGAGATCACTGACCCACCTACTCCACGCTGCCTCCAAGTCCAGTAAGGCTACCAAGCCCTCAGGAGACTCAAAGTATCTACTCCTTCCCGTTTATGCTGGCTTTAATCTTACAGCAGTTAAAATAATAAAAATAATTACCATGGAAATTTAATTGCATACAAGAGCATACACCCATCTATCCATCCTCCACCTTTGTCTGCTCCTTTGTAAGACTGCATTCAGCATTTTACAGCCAGAGGGATGGAAAGGACGCAAGGGAAGAGAGCACTGATGTTTTTGTTCCTAGCTTCCAATTGTGGATGTAGACCAAGCAAAGTACTTCAAACCTGCACTTCTATAATGGTCACATCACCTCTCTCACCCGCCCCACCCCTTTCCCAAACTGAAGCTTTCAAAACAAATTCAAGTTCTCAAGACACCTTTGTCTGAAGAGACCTTTTAAATGCTAGTGCCAACATGCAAACTAAGACTAGCTCCAAAAGCACCTCACATGGGACCTACAGAGAGAAACACTGACCCTGGCGCACACTAGCCGTTTAAAAGGTAAACGTGTTTGGCACCCTTGTTTCAGCACAAAGCCTACCTCCTCTGCAGCTGCAGGCAGTGCTTGATGACCACAGCACCTTTTTAATCCACAAGCATATTCTGATTTCCAAGGTGTTTACAGAAACTATTCACTGCTGTATGGATTACTGCCGTACAAACCATCTATCAGCCAGCCGAGATCAAGTGTCCTGTTTGTTTGCATGCTGGTTCCTGCAGAGGCCGTTGGCAATGCCATACGTATTTAAAGGTATTATTTCTAGGTCTATGATGCCACCCCACAACCTTTAAGTACATCTTCCTAATGCAAGCAGCTTTTAAAAACAACTTGGCTGTGGAATCTCTCCCAGCTCTCCTCTTTCTTGTGGGACATTCAGGTAACCTCAAGCTCAAGGGAAGGACAGAATCAGCTCTCACAGTGATGTCAAAAGTTTTTGCAGACAACCTGACCTCTCTCCATCAGGGAGCCCATTTGGGTCAGCCAACAAGAAAGTGGTGAGAGGTTCCTTGCAGAGCTTTCCAAACCTCCATGAAGGCACAGCCCTATCTTATACATTCACCATATATGCAGATAAAAAGTTGGTGTTGTTTCAAGGGGGGGGG
>NW_009201089.1:6724-9789 GCF_000690835.1 Fulmarus glacialis
ACACAAAGTATCTGACTCACTAAGTCAGCAGCAGTGGGTCACTCCATGCAGCTCCCCCCCCACCTTTACTTCTGCCTTTTCTCCTACTAGCTTCACTCCTGCTCTTCCCAAAATCCTAGTTCCTGGGCATTTTATTCCTCTCATTG
This sequence comes from Fulmarus glacialis, assembly GCF_000690835.1. NCBI lineage: Eukaryota > Metazoa > Chordata > Aves > Procellariiformes > Procellariidae > Fulmarus > Fulmarus glacialis. The sequence continues at coordinate 6,871 of NW_009201089.1, forward strand.
TCCTCCTGTTTCCCCACACACCCCTCTAGTCCCAGCTGCCTTCCCCCAGCTACCTCCTTCCTCACCCTTCTTCAGCAAGCTAATAAAAAACAGATTTCTGCAGAAGTCAGTTTTCCTCTTTCCTTCCTCTGCAGGCCACACTCCCCTCCAGGGGGCTTGGGAAAATGAAAAGCCCATGGCAGCATTCCTTTCCAAGTTATCCATCAACTCAGTATTGCCCTGTCTTGTGGGACACGTGACTGGAGGCAGAGTTCATGGGTCAGGTCCTCCTCGGGTCAAGCCCTCCTCTCCTAAATGCATGCAGCCTATGCTATAAAGAGGATGCTGTATGGAGGAAAGAAAACTCCATTAAGACATCAAAACAAACGTTGGCTTTCTTTTTTTCCCACAATATATTCCTTTCATGCTGCTGCAAGAATAAATGAAAAGAGCAAACAGTCCCATCCCTTCAAAATTGGTCCATTTCTCAATTTCTGGCCCATCTCTGCTCTCTTCCCCCCACCCAAAGCTATTTAAATGAGAGCGCAATAGCTTCCTACGCACTAAATGCATGAAGAAGAAAAAAGACATTGATAAGAACAAAATCTTTTTTACACTGCACTGGTTGCCAAGGGAAGCTTGATCAGAGTGAAGCAGTGTCTACAAAAGCTGGTGTTAATTTTCTACGTGGCAACTCTTCCTGCCAAAAAGCTTCTTTAATTCACAGCCAGTACTGGGAGTGGGTTAACAACGATGAGAGAGGATGTGCACACTGACTATGTAACTGAATAGGTATTTTCATGCAAGCTATATTAATTAAATGCATGCTGAGAAGAAAGAAGTATCTGTTGAGAGGTTAAGATTTGGGTGTCGCTGCCTGAGCAGAAAAGCCTTCGGAGCTCCCTGCACCAATCCATGACCAAGAAGATTGGAAAGGTGGGAGTCTGAGAGATGCAGCTAAATTCATGCTTCAGAAACCAACACAGGCTAATGAAAAGCCATGAATACTGAACAAGAAACCCACTGTGAAAAAAGAAAGTGAGCGATACATTTAGTGTCACTAGACTAGTAGTGTAGGAATTTCTGATTGCCAACCAGGGACGTTTGTTCTGTTTAAAAGGCTGTGTGGCACCCCAAATCTGCAGGAGTGGGAGCTCAAACGCACCACAGAACAGGCTCTACTTCAAAAACGACAAGAACAACCAGGCCAAACTAAAGTCCAGTATCTTGCCTCCAAAAGCCAAGGCCTAGGGAATAACAGGGCAGATTTTAAGATACTTGTCCAGACTAGTCTCCCAGCCTCCAGAAATCTGACATTCAGAGATATCTTAAGCCAGTGAGCACCCACACACAAGAAAAGGGAGAGCAGCGCCGTAAGCTGAGTCTACAAGAAGGCAGAGCAGAACTGACAAGAAGGATTTGTAGGGATAATCCCCAAAGGGACAAGGGCAGCCTCTGCTCCCCCCACCATTTCAGCCTACTGAATTCACATCGCCCAACGCATAGGGCAGACGTGTCCAGTACGAGGGAACACAAGATGAAGGAGCCCAACAGCCTCTCTCTCTGCCTCTGCCCGGTGTCACTTGCTTTGCACAACCACAGGATAGTGCTCTGATTACTCTCCTCAGCTGAGGTAACACCAGTGGCAGCTCGCTTCCCATTCAACCTTCAGTGGACTGAGATAGAAGAGCAAGCCACACAAGAGAACAAATACTACATCCCCAAATATGGGAGCCTAAAAATGCCCACCACCTCTGCAAAAAACCCACCAGTGCCTATGTGATCTGATGACATCCAGAAAAACAGGCAACTGGCTCTCCCCATCACCTGGTGAGGATGCTGCCATCCTCATGATCTGCTGCTGCCAGCGTGGTTTGTGCCTGTCTACACGTACAGGCTCTGCTGCAGATGAGGGGACAGGGCTGAGTGCCCAAGAAGCTCCTCCTGAGCTCCTGCCCTGCACAGGGCCAACACAAACTCCTGCCGTGCGTGGCCAACAGCTTCCACCGGCAGCTCTCAGCAGCCCCTTTACACCCGTCAGACTACATCTTTAAAACAACCAGCCGTGTCTCTGACCTCAAGCTGCAGATGGCAGAGAACAGATGCACAGATCTGATAAGACACCCAAAACACTTTAAAAAGACTTTAAAAAACCCAAAACATAAATAGATTAAAAGATCCAATAAGGAGCAGAGATTGTGACTGTACACTGACCAATCTAGGACTCTCTTCTTGCATACACATAGACACCACTGAAGTTTCAGCTTTACCAGGATCACAGAGGAGAAACTCCGCGGCAGTCCTCCTGCCCACCTCCTACCAGAGCGAAGGTGCTGCCTGCCCACAAGGATCGGCTGCAGTGATTTCTAGAGGGCTGATCTCACTGCATGAAAAACTCCATCTTAGCATGGAAACCTCCAACACTAAGTTATTTCAAGGTCTCTTTTTAAGGGGGGAGAGCAGAAGAGGAGGAGGAGGAGGAGTAGTTTTAAAACCGGCGACCCTTCTGACACTGGGCAAACATAAGGCAGAGTGATGATTCAGGAAAAGAAAACTCAGACTCCACGCTTCACACGAAATGGATGCAGGGACAAAAGACAGCCCGGGTCCTGTCTCCCGCCGGGTAAGTTGTACGCAACTCCACAGCAGCCATGCTGGAGCCAGAGATGCAGCGGTAGTGCCCTCGGGAGAGCGACGGCCTTTCACAGAGCTGCACAATAAGGAGGCACCTTTTCTGGGAGGCAGAGAGCTAAGCCAGACGGAGATTGTGAAAGACCTGGGCAAGAAGAGCGTGTGGGGAAAGCAGAGGGGAGAAATGGGCTCAGAGGAAAACCACGGAATTTAAACCAGCTTACCAACTGGGAATCATTACAGTTGCAAGAAAGATTAAAATGGTTCCAGTTAATTGTTATGGCTGGCGGCTGCCTAGTCACCAGTGAT
>NW_009201089.1:9808-34368 GCF_000690835.1 Fulmarus glacialis
CAAAACATCCCGATTCCCTTTGACACTCCAAAGCCAGGAAAGGAAAAAAAAACCTCATGGATGAGAAACCAGGGATAAAACCCTGCCCCAGCAGAACTGGGCACCCCTCCTGCCTTGCAGAATATCCCATCTCTCCTCCAGCCTGCAGCAAAGGTAGGTGGAACAACGAAGCCACGCAAAGCAGCAGCTGCACGTACACCCGCTGAATTGCCTGTCAGCTTGCATGTCTGACAAGCTTCAAAGGTCATAAGGCGCTGATGACAAACACATATGTGCACACACATACACACACATACATGTGTATGTATGTATATATACAGACACATGCATACATACTGCTCATGGCTGACTATAACACACACACACACAGAGTCCGCATTTCTCCCTCCCTCTCTCCAAAACCACTCACTTCCCTAGAGGCGGGGAAGCAATGCCAGCAATACACCTACAAGAAGCATTAAATTAACTGGGCTGGGAGTAGGAGTTGCAGAGCTGCATTTTATTTCAGCACTCTTGGCAAACACCCACTGAACACCGCAAATGAGCGGCAGCCCCGGGGGCTAGAGCAATGGGCAACTGATGATAGGAAGGCTGGAGGAATAAAGGGATCACCGAGACAGTTCATGACAAGAAAACATGCTGATCAGTCAGACAGGAGAGACTGAGAAGCAGTAGAAAATGAAGCCTTGAGCAGAACTTGGCTGGTCCCAGGTGTGACCAAGGAGGATGAAACAGCCAGAACATGGCTGAAAACCTAAAGAGCTTTGCATCAAGGTTCGGAATGCAACTTTTTCCAGGATGGATGCTATGGTATCACAGCATACTACATTAATTCTTGAGAAAGGACTTGTCTCCATATGCTGAGGTCTCCTCCCAAAGTTACGGCTGTCACAGCCACATCACCAAGTAGAAGATAACAACTCTCCCTCCTGACAGACCAGCCAAGACACCTGCTTCGGGGATCTCTTGCTCCCCAGTTGTGCTCCACCCCTCTGCTTGCTCTCAAGAGCCAGTCCCTCTTCGATCAGCATCTGGCTGACAGCCCCAGATTTGCCATTCTCAGCAACAGGCCGTAAGCTTTGTACTGAGTCTGAAACACCTCAGGCTTCCTGGGCTTGCTCGCTCTGAACTTTTCTTGACCTGCCTGTAGCTCTGTTTTACTTGGTTGAGCTGTGACAGCAATTTCTTTAACTGACCAGGTGTCTATGGCTAATTTGTTTTACTTCTGTTTATCTTTGTGTAATACAACCATAGTTTTATATAAATAACAGTAACAAGCAGTTATTTTATGTAGACTGAGATATTTACAACTAACACGATGATGTAGCGGAGAGAAATGCAGGCATGGTATGATAGCAGAGGCCTTGAGAAGTGGAGATGCGGGATGCAGTGCAGAGGAGTACAGGCATGGGATGATAAGAGATGAGGCACATGCTTGGCAGCAGAGACCCCACGGCTGTGAACAACTCACCCACGGTCTGTTAAAGAAATACAGACCTGGAGCTGAACAAAACAGGTTTTAGGAGTAACAAAGAAAACAAAGAAATAATATCCAACATGCATGAAAGACACCATACATAGTGAATTCAGAAGCATCGTGGAGCTGCAGACCAACTAAGAAAGAGAAAGATGTGAAAGTGTGTTAGCAAACATATAAAAAATGACCCAGGTGGACCCTGGGGTGAGGAAGAATCCAGCAACATCCACATCATACTCCTCCCAGTGAAAGGCTACAAAGGCTGAAGATTTATGGTGTTACCCTCCAACGACTGACTTTAGGACTGGAGGAGCGACACAAGGGTGAGGATAACACCAGGAAAAACGTATAGAAACGAAGAAACGTGTTACAGTTTTAGCTGCATTATCACAATTATTGAGATTTTTTCTATATATAAGTATTCTAATGCATTATTACTCTTTCTTTTTCTGTAATAATTAGTGGTAGAGTAAAATGATTATTGAATTAGAGTGTTAAGAATTCAGTTATACTAACAATAAATTCTTGCCTTTTTATTTATACACACACAGAGCCTGTATATATAAGGGGTGGTTCCTCTTTGCCCATAAACAACACTGAGTGTAACAAAGCCCAAGGGGAGTGCCTCAGAGAAAAGAAAACACACAGATCTAGGGGAAGAGGAAGCAATGACAGAAAAGTTGAAGAAAAAAAAAGAAAAAAAGATTTAAAACCCCCAGGCAAATAGCAGTTCAGAGGGAAAGGCAAGAAAGATAAAGAGAAGCAAAGTTTACAATAAAATTCCTGCAGAATAATCAGATCTGCCATCAAGCACTGAGCAAGTTCAGCTCTCCAGCCCAACAGCATAACGAGAGAAGATGGGAGCTCTCTCTGAAGGCACCCTCCTGGGAGCAAGCAACTCCCTGCAGAGATTCGCAGACCCAGCTGGGCTTACACGGGAACATCTGGCTCTACACTTCAGGTCTGCACCGGCTTCTCTGCAAGAGCAGTTCCCACCACACCACAAAGCCTCAAAACCTGAATAAGTGTCTTCCTTTAAAATCAAGTCCCAAAGCAAAAACATATCCCGCTTGCAAGCAATTGGCCAATACCTCCGTTTCCAGCACCAAGGGCAGCCAGAGTATTCCCTCATTGTGCCTGAGCAACTCGGGAGCAGGGAGAAAGATCTGTACATCAAACTAATCATCTGGGGCAGACGAACATGACAGCTCATGGCAGACGCCTCAGGGCTTTAATTGTTTTACCATGAGCAAGCAGTGTAGTCAATATTAAAGTGGCATCAATCAAAGGAGCAAAACAAAAAGTAATACAATTTAACGCTCCCCCCTTCTCATCTAATTAACCTTCAGAAAGAAGCAGACTGAGGCAGGTCTGTCTCCCAGCCCCCTCCCCACCACCATCTCCCTGGGGAGGACGGCCACACAGAGGGTAAAGCGCTGGGCAGGCCCCTCCAGCGCCCATCGACCTGGCGTTGATCTCTCCCGCATTCCAGAGCAGACGGCAAAAGCCCCCACTGCGGCTGGGAAACTGGAGCAGCTTTTCCCCTTGAACGCTTCGGTAAGCATAATCTCCGCCGTATCTCTGTAAAAGTGTCAGAGACAAAAAAATCCAAACCCGCTTCTTCGAAAGCATGGAGTTAAAGAATCACCCGCTCCAAAGAGTCAGTTGTTTTCAGCTCCTCTAGGCATGGCAAAGCTCACAGCTGCCTCGGGCAGCAGGCTGCCAGGGCCAGCAAAAAGGCAATAAAGCCTCCTGCCAGCCCTGCCTATTCACAGCCCTACGAGGTCAGGCTGGCAGATGCTGAAAGAAGGGGCAGGGGCAAGCCCGCTTCTCCCCCCAGCTGCTGTCGGTGCCACAACCCACGGGAAGCCTGCCGCGGCTCCGGGGCCAAACGCCCAGAGCTCTCGCCAGCTCCCTGCCCCAGCCCCGCTGCTTCTCAGAGCAGGACCAGCTCAGACGTTGACAGATTCGCAAAATTCAATTTTGCCTATGTTATCTTTTTAGGAGCCTTGTGACAGCTCTGGCTTTAATGGAAGATGAACATTTACCTCTGCTTTTCCTGTATCTCAGCATAATATAGAGCATTTTAAATGCACTAAAATTTTTCTTCAGAGAAGATAATGAGCATCACTTGTCAGGAGACCTGAAAAGACAGCTTTCCTGGAAGGAGAAGCAATCATGATAAAACCCAGTTTTGCTTTCTCATATATATCTACATCTCTTGTCAGAAAACAACGTGGTCAGGTTAGAGTCCAAGACTAAGAAGCATTAGGTCAGCATTGCAAAAGCCTAGCAACTGACACCGAAGGCAAGGAAGTGGCTGGTATCAGCTCTGTCGGTCCTTGACTGCCAGCCAAAAGAACCAGGTTCAGGTGCACGTATGCACGCGTTGCAGGGCACGGCTTCCAGCGCAGGGCACGGCTTCCAGCGCTAGCCCAGCAGGGAGGGCCAAGTCCTACACCTGATTCCTAAGCAATAGTCACTTCTGGGGCATGCTTACAATAAACAAAATACACTGTTTCTTGGCGCTTCTTAGCTATCCTAACACGATGCTCTTTCACCTTTAACTTGTTGCCTTTCTGACACCGACTGAAATCTGAGACCATCTGCAGTGCCAGATTTTCCAGGAAGAGGAAAAGGACCGACTCCCTGTTGTTCACACCTGGTGATGTGATGTGTCCTTCAGACTGTATGTACTTCTTTTAAGTTAAACTCTATGATTTGTGTCAAGGTTGCCAGGAGACACAGCGCCTGTTTTGAGATTCTTAGAGAGGGTGGAGCTCAGCTGAGGCGGCTGGTATCTCATTTTCATCCCAGACTTTGCTATTCAGTCCCCATTCCCCCCCCTCGCTCTTATGCAAGCTCAGGACTTGGCTCATGAGCAAGTCATGTTGCCACACCAAGACGCTGGTTGCTAGGAGGTATAACTCCTGGAGAGATACAAAGCAGGTAGAGGAGAGAGCAGGTCGCTACCTGCAGGTACGCAGGCTTTCGGGCACTCCTGCTCTATGCCATTCCCCCTCCTTTCTCAGGCAATGGGCAAAGCCCGGGAGGTTGCAGAGCTTCGAGCTGAGAAAAGGCCTACGTGTTTCAAAACAGCCAAGGCAGCATGAGCTTTGCAACCACTCCTCTTCCCTATTCCACTAGCACGCAGTAGCTTTCCAAACCTGTCAAAGCTTCCCACTTGCAGAGCTCTACCAGAGTGTTTAGCTCTATTACTAAATAAAGCAGACATGCTTGTTCTCTCGCTTCAATTTCTTTGCGCATAAACGGCAAGTGACCCTCACCACGGGACTCCTTTTTTTTTTTTTTTTTGCCTTTTTTCTTTTTTTTTTTTTTTTTTTTTTAAAGTGACTTCCCTTTAGTTCACATGCTGGTTAATGAGATCAAAGCACAAAGTAACAAACTAACCATCTACATGGGATTATTTCTAGCTTGCCTCCCAATTATTTAAATACCAAATTGGTACACTTGGCACAGTGAAAGATCGAGGACAGTCAGCGTTTCTCTTAATAAGGCAGGTTAAATTCAGATATGACCAATATAATCATTAAAACAGCAACTGTTGTAGCTATTCTGACAGGCATGAGAACACTCTGCCATTGAGGGAACTGGAATATTTGCCCTGGAACTAGGATGGAAGTAGTAACAAGCATGTACTATATAGTTCTCCTTAATATGGTTTGTCAGACAACCCAAACAGCAGCAAACGCAGGACTCCTCCTGCAAGAAGCCCTACCTTTCCCTGCTCGCAGCCTCAGGAATCCAGCACAGGGAAGCTTCAAGGGCAGTTAAGTGCTTTTTCTTTGTCACAAGAATTTTCATTGCAGCCTTGCAAAAGTAAAAGCATTCCCATTTCCCTGCTCTCACTTTCTTCATCACTAACATTTTTGGCAAAAGCAAGAATCCACACTCCAACACAAACTTTCTTGAGGGCTCAGCGAGTACTTCTGGCCCCCCAACACACACTGCCCAGGCAGTGCCTGGACCTGCCACACCACTTGCGTGAAGCAGCGCGGGACCGAAGCTACCTAACTAGACTTGCCCTATCCACACTACCAAACTTTATTTATGGCTCACTCACACCACTGCAGCATCACACACAAAAAGAAATCCCCTCTCCAGGATTTCCAGCACTGGAGGTGAGAGCACATTCACGCACACTGCAGGCAAGGAGCCTTCCCTGGCCCAAAGTAAGGGTCCTGCAATTCTTACACTAAAAACCATCCCCAACTTCATTGGCAGTTAAGCACAAAAGTTGCTTATAGGTAACACAGCTGTGTGCCACGCTGTGGTACTGACAGGTCAGAGTTCAAAGGTATATTGTATGGAAGAGGAGAAGGGTGGAACAAGAAAAGCTTTTACTCATTTCTTTGAAGTAATCAAAGAAATCGCATGTAAAAACACTCTGATGTTCAAAGAAAATGCAAAATGCACCACTGAAGAGATGCCTATGCAACCTCCATCCAATTTCCTTCTACAAAACCATTCTGAGAGCATTTCTTTCCACCACCACCCCATTCTGCTCTCCTTTCTCTGCAAAGACCTGGCTTGCTCAGCGCTGGGAACGGGTTCAAAGGAGAACACAGAGGCAGCGGAGTCGGCAGCATCTGTTGTTCTTTGCCTTAATCATGTCCTTAACTTTCTGTGCATATATCTACCATAGCATTACCTGAGCTCATGTCCCACGCGTGGAACCAGCTGTGGGACATTCAACAGGAGCAGCACACTGCAGAGGTTCTTAAGAAGCAGCTAACTGCAGAGGTTCTTAAGAAGCAGCACAGCATGTCTTTGTGGACTCTACCACCTTGAGGGCTGCCTAGTGTGTGATGTTGGGAGAAGAGTGTTCAAATTAGCAAGGGTAAGGATTGCTGTACAAGACAGCACTTCTTAAGTCTTTTTTTTTTTTTTTTTTTAGGTCATCTGTTTAATACCAAGCTCCTATTATCTACAGCTCTATAAGGGAGAAAATAGAAAACTGTTACTCTTATTTTTAGAAAAAGGTGCAAGCTGGGAGAAGCAAAGTGATTTTCTCTACCATCCAGTCCCGTGGCAGACCAAAAATAGAGGAAAAAAAGGTCTCACATTGCCTACAATACATTGCCTCTTCCCCATTGCTGGCTTTTTTCAGAAAAGTCTTCCTGTCCTTCAGACAAACTCTCACTATCATCCAAAATACAGAACAACATACAGAACAACATACTTCTGGTGAGACCCCACCTGGAATACTGCGTCCAGCTCTGGAGCCCTCAGCACAGGAAAGACATGGACCTGTTGGAGTGGGTCCAGAGGAGGCTACAAAATTGATCAGGGGGGTGGAACACCTCTCCTATGAGGACAGGCTAAAAGAGTTGGGGTTGTTCAACCTGGAGAAGAGAAGGCTCCGGGGCAACCTTATTGCAGTCTTTCAATATTTAAAGGGGGCTTGTAAGAAAGATGGGAACAGTAGGGCCTGATGCAACAGGACAAGGGATGATGGTTTTAAACTAAAAGAGGGTAGATTTAGACTCGATATAAGGAAGAAATCTTTTACAATGAGGGTTGCCCAGAGAGGCGGTAGATGCCCCATCCCTGGAAACCTTCAAGGTCAGGTTGGAGGGGCTCTGAGCAACCTGACCTAGTTGAAGATGTCCCTGCCCACAACAGGGGGGTTGGACTAGATGACCTTTAAAGGTGTCTTCCAACCCAAACTATTCTATGATTCTATGATTTTCCTGCCCCCAATCCTGTAAGTTTGAAGGAGGGGAGGGGAACGAGGAATAGATTTACCAGCTCATCTCTGAACTGAACCCAGTTTTCTGCTCGGTTGCCCAGAGAGGCGGGAGATGCCCCATCCCTGGAAACCTTCAAGGTCAGGTTGGAGGGGCTCTGAGCAACCTGACCTAGTTGAAGATGTCCCTGCCCACAACAGGGGGGTTGGACTAGATGACCTTTAAAGGTGTCTTCCAACCCAAACTATTCTATGATTCTATGATTTTCCTGCCCCCAATCCTGTAAGTTTGAAGGAGGGGAGGGGAACGAGGAATAGATTTACCAGCTCATCTCTGAACTGAACCCAGTTTTCTGCTCAACTCAAAGCAGGGTTGCCTACATCCCAAGGAGATGTTCTCAGGCAATTTGTTCTGGGGAAAGGCACCTGCTCCCGCTCATGCACTCCCTCTCTCCACAGAATTCCTGGTGAAATTTGTGAAATGTTTCCCAGAATGTTTCACTGCAACTGGACCATTTCCTTGAAAAATTCTCAATTGAATCTAAATGTCAAAAACCATCTGGCAATCTAAACACGTCAAGGCTTCCTGTTGTGGCTTTTAGGGTTTTGTTTGGGGTTGTTTGGGGGTTTTTTGTTTGTTGTTTGTTTGTTTGTTTTTTAAACAGCAGCAAACTCTGCTACCAAGGGCCACCAGACTTCAGCTTTGATTCATCCCTGAGCCTAGAGAGCAGGCACTGCCTGTCAAGAGGGTGGGTCCTCCCACTGGAAGGGCTGCAAGAGGAAGGACAGACGGCTGCTCCTTGCTTGGGGGGGTTCTATAGCGACACGGGGATGCAGCAGCACGCTCCTACGCTGAGCACAGCTGCAGAGTCCAGCCCTTTCCTGGTGCCTGACAGAAAGGAGGAAATACAGACGCATGGATGAGCACAGGCTCACCCCAGATAGGATGGGCTGTACAAAGGAAGCACTTTGGGAGAAAGGGTTCCTATCACGTGGCTTCTGTGGAAAGACGGGATCAACGGGCACACTGGTACCTGGCGGCTTGAGAGAGGATGCCATATCAGACCTACCGCTGCTGCCAAGACCCTCAAATAGTAATTGTGGGACAAAGCATCGCATTTCATCTCTATTTCTTCTGACGCTGTAGCAGCCGGCTACAGAACAGCAACCCACCGCCTTGTAACTTGAAGGCTGGATTCATGTATGGCACTCTGGAGAAGTAACCAGAAGCTCTGTGTACATCAAAACTGCAGCTCTATATACAACAAGACAGCAGCTTGTCTCAAAGGGAGCTGGCAACACCAAACATCAGCACTGCCCTGACTAGTTTTTCAATACCAAGTGTGACACAAGGTACAATGTCACACAGGGTCTGAAGCCAAGTGTTCCACAAGATTCCCACTGTCCACCACAAAAGCTTCAACCTACTCCACTCCTGACGAAGATGGCATTAACCACCTCCCCAGCCAGCAGCTGAGCTCTCAGAGTCAAGGGCTCATGCTCCCAACACCTTCCCTCCAGCAGCCTGACAGCATCCCGATGCTGCATCTTCAGTGCACGCAGCACAGACAGCAGCACTTTTGGCAGAGACTTGACACGGTCTCCCTCTGGTTTAGTAAGAAGCTTTTCTGCTCAGCTATTTTGAGGCTTTGTCCTATTTTTCTCCCTTTTCTGCTGGGCAGCAGGTTTTGCTGCAGGTCTGGAGCTTCGCAACTTTCTCATTATTTAAGATTCTACCAAATGTTACGTCCACAGTTGTTTGTCACAGGTAAAGATTTTAAATTAATTAGACATGACATCAAAAGCCCCCCACACACACGCCTGAGGACTGGCTGATGGAAACTGCCTGGAAATCGATTTGACAGGCTTGACTCCATTCTGCTAAAGAGGAGTTTGCCCGCAGCTCTAGGTGATCGCTACTACTGCTTTGTTTGCTTCTTCATCCCCTCTTCTGCCAAACCAAATGAGATTACAGCTGAACTGAATCAATACACAACCGTTCAGCAAACAGCTCTACTTTTTAGGTGCAGTTTTGTTACACAGACATGGATTCAATGTGGAACAGTCTCCAGCACTCACACAAAGGGAAACGAAGCAAAAATCAATGTAGAAATTCTCGCCTAGCTATACAGGCATGTGGAAACAGCTCAGACACGTAAGACTGCACCTACTCCATTAGGCAGGGTCTTTTCTGTCTGAAGTGCAATGATGGGGACTCAGGACTGGACCCAGCTGCTACCTAGATGGGAAGAGGGCAATGCTCCAGGACTGCATGATTGTTACCTGTGAATTTCACAGGCCAACAGCAAGAGAGCAAGGGAGAGGCCATAGCCCCCTTAAATCCACCTCTGCAAATTAAAATATCAAAATTATGATTCTTTGGCCTGAGAATAAAGCACTGTTGCAAAGGGGATCTCCATTCTCTTATCCCAAGTGCAAAGAGTTTGCTCACTTGCCAGAAACTAAGACCGCATTAGTCTTCCTCAGCCCACCCTCCCTGTCTAATCTATGTTAATAAAAGCAAGGAGTGAAGCGAAGTATTTTACACTTCAGGTCTTCATGCCTCAGTGTAGATATGCTCCTTTCCCTCCAGTGGGTATTTAAGACAGGGAGATTTAACAGTTAAAGTATCCCTGCTTCTTTCTGAGAGATCTGCTATTGCTGGGGAAGGAAAGGGAGGGAAGGGTTTGGCTACTTTTCATCATCTTTTTGGACACTTTCAGGACACTGAAACCTGGTGTTTTTCCCTCTTGGCACAGAAAAATCTGTTTGGTTTAGTTGTAATGGCCCAACTCAAACCCAGCTGCAGTCACAGCCCTTCAATTCAAGTTGTGTTTAACAATTTCAATGGAGGGGATTTTCTTATCTTCCTCTCCGGGTCCACCACCACAATTGTGCCAGCTGGAAAATCTTGTGGCCAAAGATGCTGAAATTTGCTTTGAACCATAGATGAGAACTTCTCTTCATTTTAGGGTAGGCTTCTATAGTCTTTACAACACTGCAGGATTCTCCTTTAGAAAAGAACATACAAAGGCCCAGAAATTCTCCTTCAGAGGTTTGGGTAAAGTAAAATTGAAGGAGCCAGCACCAGGAGAACTGGATTTATCTACTGGCAACCCAGCAGTTTGAGTATTTCAATGTCCCTGTACCCATTCAAGCTGCATTTGGGATACAGCCCAATAGCATTAGCATTTATACTAGGGAAAAACTAGTGAAGAACTGTACCTGCACAAAGCAGTAGAGCTTTGCACAAACAGCACATGTACCAAAAGCTACACTGGGTCTATAAAGTAGATTCCTTCTGTGTACCTACAGTTTTCTAAAGGCAACTACCATTCTGGCACCCAAGCAAAGTGATCAATTAGTTAAGAAAAATATGCTCTGAAATAAGGCAGGAATACTTGTCATCTTACAAATCAGGATTTCCTTGTCCATGTAGCCACCAATTATAATCTGGCCACAATGGTCATAATTCTTGAAGACCCCAGTTCAGAACAGCATTTTGCCTCGTTCACCAGCAGTCATCTACTAGATCTGCCTCTCACAATTCATTCCTGTACCCCACTGACCAAAACCTTCCACTTTAAAAGAGGAAAGAAAAAGCAACACAACATCGTGCCTGGTAAAGTTACACAATGTTTATCCGAAATGTTATTCTTCCATTGTGGGTTATATTCAGCTTAAGGTAAAGGGAAATTGTTCTAAGCTGATAATTTATTATGTTGTGCAGTAATCTATCTATATAATGATGGAAAATGATGATTAAAACTTTCCAAGAGACTCCACATGTGGATGGGCTGGAAACCACTTAGCCTTACAGCCTATCTACCGGAACTGGAACGAGGTATTTGGGAACAAACCAACAACCACTTCTGGAAAAGAAAAATCCTCACTCTTTCAGCTTCCAGCGCGATTTACCACTCAACTGTGCAAGACAGCTCCACACGCGCTGAGCATACTCCCAGCTGGATTAAAACCAATGTACTCATTTCCCACTGTGCTCCTCCCCCTTCCTCCCTTTGCTGTGACACAGACTGTGGTCACTGCCCTGCCTGTGCAGGACCTGACACTTACCTCCCTGGATCCGTGGACAGGGAGCCAGGAGGGGTATGACTCAGAAGGACTGACAGAGTTAAGAGGCTTCCACTCAGTACTGCAAACCAGCCAAGGATGAGGGGTGGAACAGGGGGAGACACAGTGAAACGAGGAGACTGCAGCTCGATTCTGCTGCAGCGCAGGTTGGCACACGAGAGGCTGCTGCACTGACATCCAACATGCACGGCACAGTAGCAGTAAAATAAAATTTGACCCAAACAGCTGTGCAGTTTTCTGATTTTGAACACATCATACCACTATTCACTTCCGAATATTAGTTGTCCTATCTCAAAAAAACTTCAAGGTGATAAAGCTGAAGCAAGAACAAGTCTAGCTCTTTAACAAGATCTTGTGGCAAAAAGCAGCAGGAGAAAAGACTTAATACCTTCCTCTTAACTTTGATCATACAGCTCCTTCTTCTACTGTCCCTCCCTTCCTATGTACAAACAAGGGTGATTCATTCTGAAATGGTACAGAATACGGGGGCATCCAAATCATTTGTTCATCAAATGTACCATGCACACACAGAGCTACCCAGGGGGCTGTGTCTGTACTGGCTACAGTAATTTCTGAGAGAAACCCAGAGAAACTCATTTCACTATATCTCAGAGAGGATTCGCTATATTAGACCTGTGTCTGCCTTTAGCAGGAGTTGCTGTATGTAAAGAGCTACGCTACAGAGCTGAAAGGGAGAGAAGAACATGCAAGCTGAGACCGATCAACTCATTACATGTGCTATGTATCAAACACCAATTTCCCCAGCAAGGAACACTAATGTGAAAAATCCCTGACTTCTATCAGAGTGGCTGGGAATTGACGAGCAGAGCTAGAGAGAGGCTTGAGCTTGCAAGAACATAACAGAATAGCGTTTAAAAGACATTGCACGCTGAACAGCACGAAGCACTACTTTCCTGCTCCTACGGAAGAAAAAGCACAGGCTCACATGAAGACAAGGTTCCCAACCAGCTATCACGACCAACTGAGAGCCAAGGAAAGAAGAATAAAGAGAAGCAAAATAAATCAGTCAGTCACACCAACGTACAAGGCTTAAAAAACAACAGCAAACACAACCCCAAAACAGATAAGCTGACTCAAGCTATCTGAGCAGCTGGTCCAGAATTTAAGTGGACAGACATTTCCCACCCCCCCGCCCCCTTTTTCTTTTTTCTCTTTTTTAATGCTAGTCATCCTCAGAGGATTTTCTTAGCTTTGTTTCCCTTCTTGTTTCTAGGAAACAGAACCTCAACTAGCTACTGCAAAAAAAAAAAAAAAAAAAAAAAGAGAAAAAACCAAAATGAGAGAAGGGCAAGGAAAAAGCAAAGGGGAAAAAAAACTGAAAGGAAAGGAGGACAGAGCATCGGTCCTGCCACAAGAAGTAAAAAATTCAGTACATTTCTGTCCCCCTCATTCCTCCCACAAGACCAACTTTGTTACTCACTGCATAACCCTAACAGAGATCAAATTAAGCAACTTTGGGTTTATTTCACTTGCCAGCATAAGAACAGGCGAATGCAGGCAGCAGTTGTAAGACCTTTGGAGAGGATGTAATTTTCTCTCCTATGTTGTCTCCCAAGACAACAGCCTTATATGAAAGTGGTGGCCTAGAATATCTGCAGTACTCAGTGCCTTTAGCCTTTATAGCAGACATGAAGAAAAAGCTTCCTATAACACAAGCATCTCACCAAAACAATACCAGGGACAGCAAAGCTGCTGTCACACGCTGCCAGAGCGAAAGCCTTATTAGGGTCAAAGAAGAGAAAGGATAAAAGGTTCAAGAAGCCAATGAGAAGGAAAGAAAATAATAATGTAACACTCCTTGGCACCACCGTGGAGTTGGAATGAGCTTGGGTTGCATCGGGAACTGCTTCTTTCAGGAGATTCAGAAACTTCTCCAGGAAACAGAAAATCCAGAAAAGCAATCATATTTTAAAAAAAAAATTACTTTAGGCAAACCAGAGACCAGAGCTAAGATTCTGCTCAAAGAACGCCAAAGCTTCTCATGCACAAGTCCTCATTCACATATGCATTCATATGCCTGGTGTGGATGAAGTCAGGATGCCTGGGGCAACTGTTTTGATCTCAACCAAATGAATCTAGGTATGTTGAAAGTGTTCTTAGGAAAATACAGAGTTGTTACGTAAATTCAGCTTTTAGGGGTAAGACAGACAGGAGGAGCAAAGCATCTGCATGTCAGGATTGCAAAACCTCAGTAGATGAGCAGAGGGCTGAGGAAATCACTGGAGTACCTGGAGCTGAAGATGACCAAGTTGCATGGACAGGTCATGAACCAACTGTGCATGAGCCATACCTAGTCTGCTACATCAGCCTCATCTAAGAAGCTTCGGTGTCCAGGAAATTCAAACAAATAGAAACAAAATAAAGCCAATGTACCAGAAATGCCAGGATTCTTGCAAATCAAGAGAA
The DNA here is from genome assembly GCF_000690835.1 of Fulmarus glacialis. Taxonomy (NCBI): domain Eukaryota; kingdom Metazoa; phylum Chordata; class Aves; order Procellariiformes; family Procellariidae; genus Fulmarus; species Fulmarus glacialis. The sequence goes on from NW_009201089.1 coordinate 23,515, forward strand.
ATTCATTTGAAACGAGAATGGGGAAAAAACCCAAACAAAACCCACCAACAACAAACTGAACTTGCATTGACTTAGTAAGGTCTGCACCAGTACCCCTCTCATGTTTTGTCTCCTTAACTAATGCTAGTTTTGTTAGAGATTGTCTTGACTGCAGCAAATCACAACAGCATCACAAAACAGGCCAGCCGTGGCACAAAAGCAGCAAGTCATATAAGCCATTAAACTGTTACAACACACGTCTGGTATAGGTTTCCTGCCCAGGCCATGAGATGCTACCACCAACAAGTAAGAACAGGAATTCCCCTGTAAAGCCCTAAGGAATCACATAACCTTTTAATTACCCAAAAGAATCCCCAGGTGTCCTCACGCTTGATTAAACCAATGTTAGGCACACACAAGCTCATCAGAGGACATCGCTATTAACAAAACTAATCTATCTTTAGCTATGCAAGAGCCCAAAACATCTGTTTACTGCACTTGTTTTCTTCTCTCTTTCCTTGCCCTCTTCAAGCGCGAATATATTCAGGGCCAGAAAAGACGCAGAGGAAGAGGCAACACACTGGAATATATTTGCCTGGCTCCAAAGAGTTCAAGCATTTATCCTTTAGGATGCTGTCAAGCGCAGATGTGGATCTCAAATTGTCTGCAGTTTAACAGACTGCCCACTGACAGAAAAAGAGGGAATGGACAGAAATTAAACCACATGAAATTCCATTTGAACACAAAGGGGGGAAAAAAAACCACCAAACCCAAACACCCCACTTTTTTTTTTTTCCTCTCTTTTTTTTTTTGTTTTGTTTTGTTTTGTTACTGTAAGAGTAGTCAGACACTGGAACATGCTGCCCAGAGAGGTTGTGGAGTCTCCATCTTTGGAGATATTCAAAAACTGCCTGGCCATGGTCCTGGGCAACCTGCTCTAGGTGACCCTGCTTGAGCATGAGGGTTGGCCTAAATGATCTCAAGAGGTTCCTCCCAACCACAACGATTCTGTGATTCTGGATATCGCCAGGATGGGCAAAAATTTCTAGCCAGTTTTACTGACCCCATCTTTCACTTTGGCCACAAGCACAGAATCCTTAAGTGTTGCTAGCCTGTTTCCTGTACACTTGAAAATGTAACCTATAATTGTTATGGAAGTTCCTTTCTTCTAATTCCATCTTTCATGTCTTAACAGTATGCCTATGCAACGCCACCTGGAGATACTGCCCTTCCCCTTCTCCTTTAGCTTGCTGACCAGCAGAATAAACTGGCTCGGAGGAAGAGTCAAGCTCATACAGACTTCTGCAACCCAGACAGCTGGAATATCCCCACATAGTGCTACATTAGGCAGTGAAGGCTTTTCCTGAAGAGTCACTCTTCTGTCTTCCCAATCTATTCCTGCTACAGTATCGTATCCTTTCATCTGAGTCATAGATATACCCCATCTCAACAGCCACACTTCCACTGGCAGGATAAAATGTTTTTCCTCCCCAGCTTTTCAAAATGCCATCTATTATGAGACCTCTATCTGCCTCTTTCACAGTCCCTTTAAAAATTTCGAGGGGCTTCGTTCTTTCAGACAAGTCCCATCCCATAGATCATCAACAATAACGTGCTCTGCTCCTCCATGGATACGTGCCCTTTGGGTGAGCTCTACCTTCAGCAGCAAGATCGGGATCTGGCCCCAGATGTCTATGATTTTGCTAAACGTCCAACTCACAAAGCCACCTCTCCAGCCCTCAGCTATCTCCCTCTAGGAAGCTCTTCTGCTGTCCGCCAAAGTCTCCTTCTGGGTATCTCTATTTGGATTTAGACCGCTGTTGATAGGTGTGTTGCACTCCAGAGAACCCACATGCAAGGGGCTGAAATCTTTCTCTGCATTTGGTTGAGGAACAAGGTAAGTCATAAACTGCAGGGCATATACAAGAAGGCTTTTGTCAATTCATTGAAAGCATCACCTGCTCCATTAGGTACTCACTGGCTTGAGCATTGCATGGAGTTATGTGCAAGTTCACCACACTAGAGAGCAAAGTTAAAAAGCCCACAATTTAACACCCAGCTTAGAGAATGAAGAGGGAGAGGGGTTCCATTAAAAGGCATCCCATTAAAACTTGACAGGTAAAATGTAATCCCTCTCCCTTACCAATTACACTAACAGCGCTGAGTCTCATCATTCTCCGATGTCAAAAGAATAAAGAATGGTAAATAGCCTCCCTATAGTAGACCATAGTGGAAACACCCTGAATCTTCATGTTGATACATCAGTCCTGGTTTATCTTAGCTTTGAAGAATGTGGTTAGTGACTCACCCTGCTGGATAAGCAACGAGGCCAGTTCTGGGGTCGCAGGCTAATCCTCTGCCTCCCGACACAGTTATCCCCAACACCTTCTCCAAAGTCACCTAGTGCATATGAAAAAGAAAACAAGAAGTATTATGAAATGTGAGTGCAGTTCAAATGGACCCATACACAGATGCTGATGGTCTGGTTCACACTGGCACTGAGAAGAATCACAGCTCCTAAAAATTCACTGACAAGCACCCAGGTACAGAAGCAACCCTACTCAGTTTTCAACACAGGCACAGTAAAATACTGCTGGGTACAGAGAAGGAGTTATCAACCCACTGATTACTTTGTCTATGCCAGAGCATTGCAAAGACAGAGGACTGCAAGCAGCAGATGGTACTGGTGAGAAGCTGGGATGCACATTCACTGCCCACTGATTCCCATCCTCCCAGCAAGAGCAGCAAACCACTTTCTCCAGAGCTCTTTCCCAAAAATTGTTTCCAGGTTGACCCTTTCTCTTTATCTCCTCCATCCAGTCGTAGATGTTTCAGCCGGTCCCAGCCCCATATCCCTAAGAACTGAATAGTCAAATTTTTTTCCCACAGTGCTTGAATTGGAAATCACATCCAGCGGACCAGGGCATCCCTCCCCAGGAATCTCAAGAGACGGAACAGCTTACATGACTGGAAATAATGTAATTATTTCCGAAATACCAATGACCCATGCAAGAGACAGTAATCCAACATGCTTGCTTTCCCCCCTGAGCAAAGATCTCGACTATTTTTAGGAAAAGAAAAGAAATGCAACTGGGAAAGCTACTTCGAAGATACAAAGATTCATAGCCAGGCCTCTGTGGCAAGAAGCTGGGAAAAGCAAAAACAAAAGGGGAAAGCAGGGGGACAGACAGACATGACACAATATTTTGGGGAGCACTCCCTGGCAGAGAAAGGATCAGAGTTTAGCAATTACCCCAAAGCAAAAGGTTGCAGTGGGATTACACTGTACAAAATCTGGTCTGTAGCATGAAAGGACTCAACCTCTGAGCACAAACCAGTTCTCAGCCCTGGGGTTGTTTTGACCGACACAAAATTATTCTCTTTCCTTTACATTTGCACAGCTTGATTTTATTTATTATATATTTGATGCATACATTCCTCCTCAGCACTGCTGTCCCTGCCAAACTCATGGATTTTACTGGGTCACGGTCTTCTGTTTTTAATTATCATCATCTAAGTTATATTTGGTTGAGGCCTTAAGGGCATGGACGCGGCATAAGAAGTTACTATTGTAATAATTACTACTATCTTTAATAGCTGCCCTGAAGACGAACATCTTGTATTTATATCCACATGGTGCATAAAAGGCAAGGGCAGGGCAGGTTCCCCACGCCACCCTGACCACACAGCTTACCAGACCTGAGGAGTTCAGCTTAGGGTGAAGAAACAAGGTCTCACTGAGCTCGTGGCCCAGGTTACAGAAGTAACCCCCCCAGAGAACCGCCTTGCTTCAACAGGTGAAGCAGGGCTGAGGTGCCACCACTTAAAAGTGAGCCGTCCATGCTTCAGCTAGTTCAAATTTGGCCTGCCTTCAAACCAGTGACACAGAAAATGGAAGATTTCATATCCCAGTCTCTGGAACAACTTGGTCTTTTTTTCCCTTTTAGTAATAATATACCCCAGATACTTTGAGACAGTATAAGAGAACACCAAATTGTCCCCTTCCCTTGCAAAATGAGTATCTCTGGAAACATGGCTTTTACAGAATTCCACTAGATTTTTGTTTAGTATAAGAAGATACAATTAAAAATCCATTTACAAATCCACCAGTAAAGAAAGGAAATAGTTTTGTTCCAGCCTAATGTTGGAACAAAAATATTGGGGGGGAGGAAGGAGTGAGGGAGGCTAGGAAGATATCTACTCTTCCAAGCTTGTTAACAATACTTCAAAACACATTTATTTTTAAAGCAGCCTCACAAATGCACAGAAAGAAGAACCCAATCCTTCTACTGCTGAGATTCCAGCTCATATCAGCAGTCCCCAGCCCATCAGACTGAGAGAGGTTTAAATTCCTATAGAAACCGCATTCTTGACAGTAAAGGAGGAAGTGGAAGAGACATGTGCCATTCAAGTGCTCCCATCTAGATAAGGCACCAATTACTTGATGCTGTCAGCAACCATCAATTTAGCAATGCTGTGCTTACGCTGCTCAGCACAGGCTTTAGCTCAGGTTGGCTGTAATTGCAACTATCCTAAAAGGTACTACTTGACCTTGGCTATGCAGCTATTAAGCAGTAATTCAGCAACCTACTTTCACCAACAGGGACATTTTTGCTCTGCAAACGATGTATATCGAGCCTCTCAGTGCGTGCAGTCTTGCGCCACAGCTGAGCTGATCTTACAGCTGCCTGCGCTGGAGGGGACAGTTCCTTCCTCCCTCATCCCACTCATCCCAATGACATCTCCCTGCCTCCCCACCCCGTTTCCCTTGCGCCAGCACTGGAAGGGCAACTGCCTACCCAGCAGGCCAAACCAGCAGAAAACCATGTTGTAGTTTTTGTATTCTGTTTGCCAGCCTGGGGAAGCCACAGGGAGCTCAAAGCCAGGTAGAAGAAAAACTGTCCCCTTTCACCGGCAAATACATCAATCTAGCTGTACCTCCAAAACCCACCCTGTACGTGGTGGTGTGGAAAAATCTGCCCCCTCCTAGTCTTTAAGAGGGAGAAAAAACAAACAAGAGCACAAACTGATTCATCTTGGCACTCTCACCCCAGCAACAGCAAAATGTCTCTTCTTCAGCTTCCTCTCTCTCTCTAGGGTCTGTGGAGGCCCCATGCCACTCTGCCAATAGATTATTTGTGGCAATGCCAGGAGGTGGAAAGTCTACCTTTCTCCTATGGTCAGCACACAGCTTGACACAAAAGGAGTAGCTCAATCTTCGGGTCCAATTATTCTACTGCCACTGAGCACCTTCTGGCCTCCAACAGATCACTCGTTCCATTAGAGAAAGACAACAACTACCAAGGCCATACCACCAGTATTAATAGACCTAGTGCCACAGAAACAGATACCTGTGTCCAGAGGCTCATAACTAACTTTCTGAAAAAGATTCCCCCTCTTTTGCTCCTAGTCTTAGCTTTAAAACCTTCCTAATGTAAAGAATCTGAAAGGCAACCCCATGAGCCTATCCAATGGATGCTCTTGCAACACCTCCGCATGATAATCCTTGAGTATTAAAAATAGCTTGCTTCGAAAAGAAGTACACGCAAATTTAGAATTTGGTCTTACGGCACTTGTGAGCCCCACTCCCACCACCCTGCCCACAATACACCACAGCTTTATCCCCATGACCAACCTCCAGACCAGGTGACATAAGAGCAAGACATAGTCAGTCACCTGTCACAAAATTTCTCAGAAGAATGAAAAACATTTCAGAGAGAAAAAACAATAGGCAACAACACAGTATAAATTGGATTCCTCTCAACTTGCCAGCTAAAACAAAAAAATTGTTAATATAGTTAATTAGGGCAGGAGTACACCAACTTTAACTTCCTAATCTGGAATTAAGATTTTCAGCAAAGGGCAAATTTGCCGATACAGGTCTGCCATTATCCCACCTCTGAAGTTACAACTTATAACAAGGTAGAAACCCACTTCCTCATGTGGCAAGCACAGTCTCCCAGTCCCACACAGCCATAACCACTGCCATTCATACAAGTCTCCCAGGTAGTACTTCAGCACATCCCAGTCAGAAATAAATTCCCTGACACACCCTTCCAAGTCTGATCTGAGCTAACCACAGGACCTGGAGAGTCCCCCTGCAGATCGGAGACACCGTATTCGTTACCAATAGCTCCCACGTTGGCCCAATTTGCTTCCCACAGTCATCAGACGTGTCACTGCTTGCTCAGGCTTTCACAGGCAACCAATGGGCCACCTCATCACCCTCATCCAAGCCTGGAAACAACTGCAGATCATTTTGTGCGCCTAAATTAGAGGCGCAGAGAGAAGGCCAGCTATCCACATTTGTTACTTCATCTCGAGGCTTCTATTAATAGTATTTGGCACTTTCAGTCAAGGTTCTCTATGCAATTTGCAAGTGTTATCGAATCAACCCACACGCAATGTGCTTCTGCAGCTCACTTTGCATTGCCACTATACTACCTGTAACCACCCCATCTCCATTCTTTTAAGGTCAATTTTTTTTCAAATTTGGAGGCTCAATACACACTCTTAGGCACCAAAACCAGAATCAGCTGTGCAACTAACACCTGTCTTGCAAAACCTGATATTCACCCATTTTACAGGCTTAAATCTAAATTTGGCTGCTCAGAGTTGCACAAACATGTAAAGAAATTTTAGTGCCTAAGCAGATCACTTACCCTGTTCCTTCCACATCAGATCCCAAAGATCATCAGATAGTTCCCACCTGGTAGGACCAGACCAGCAGAGTCCTGAATTGCAGGACTCGAGGTACCAACAGGTATTCATGGCAGCCAGGCCTTCCCAGAGAGAGGGGCCTTGCTGCAGCCCAATCCCACCTGGAAGTCAAAGGGCACGTCTAAAAGCAGCCCTTGCTTCCCTTGGGCACAGTCCCACGCAGCAGGAGGGGAAAGCCCATGCTCACATGACAAAGCCATGCCACCTCTGCCTTACTACTGAGGTGCAGATAAACCTTTCAGAAAGTTTGGTCTAAACAGCCCAGGCCAGCCTTGTTTGTCTTTTCAGGAAACAAGACGCATGACCAGTTGTTCCCAGCTCTCAGAGAGCAAGTTTCATACTCGCACGAGTTCTTTCTGTTGTTTTGAGGAAGCTACCACCAGCAATTGTTTCCATGTGCTAAAAGGACAACACAGAAATCCTTGAAGGATCAGCCCAACTTCAGCCCCCTGCAAACACTCTCCCTCCTTCCCATCGTTTGCATCTCTTTGGGGTCTATACTGCAAAGCCACACAGGAGGCAAACACTGTGGCCTGCACATCTAGGCAGCACGCTGTTAGAAAGCAATAGTAAACACACCCAGCGCAGTAACAATTTCCACCAAAATGGGTGCCAAAGGGGACAACCTAGTCACAGTGACAGTCTTGCCTGACCTGAGCTCACAGGCACTTTCGCTCCAGCTACACTATTTTACTACTGAGCCATCGCTGCTGGGTAGGAGCTCCTGTGTCTATGCTTGCTTACCCACCAGCAGACTTCTGCAGTCTGGCTTCACCTTAAAGAAAGAAAGGAAAAGAAAATTTCAAGGGAAAGCGATTTTTAACACTAGCATCCCTCAGAGTTTCAACTGTAGGCTGAATGATGCTGCTACTCACCCCATCGCCCTCCCCAGGCCAGCAAAAGACTAAGGAGTAGTTAAGTAGTATTTCAGCCCCTCTTCCCCATACTCATATGCTGAAGAAATTAAAGAGTTTTCCGACTCGATCACCTCACCTTCTGCCTTCTAATACTATCCATGTTCTCTTCTGGGCCCAAAAACTTATCATTCTCTATAAATGCAATTTATTTAAGCACGGAAATAAAGAAGCAAAGCATTTGAGAGGATTTGAGAGGCAACTCTCCAGTGCCCGAAAAGAGCACCGAGGAGAGAAAACTGGTGTTAGTGTACAGGGCTGCCCATATGTCCCAGTACCTACGGCATTAGGCAGGAGGCTACAGCCTGGGAAAACCATGTCCAGCAAGCAGATGTGTCTGTTCCAGACTTCATGAGATTGGCCATCTTGGATCAGACAGTATCTAGCCCTGGTTCCTGTTTCCATTTGCAGCCATAAGCGAAGGAGAAAAGTCAGGAAGAACAGTATCACAAACAAGTGTATGGATAAAGTTTAAGAGCAGGGAAAGCAAATTTAATTCTTTCTCACCTCCTGTCAATCTCCCAGTCTCAAAATAGATATTCTCAGTTTTTAACCTATTCTCTACAATGAACTTATCCACTATGTCTTTAAAAGCTTGGCATTCACAACATCTTTTGGCAAGGAACTCCACCAGTCTAGTACATGTTGCAAGAACAACCATCTTGCATCACTTCTTTTAAACCTGACTTGTACTAGTTTAATTTGATGTGCCTTAGTTCTTGTACGGGAAGAGAGAGTGAAGAGTCAATCCCCACCTACCATCTTTAGGTGGCTCATGATTTTGTAAGGAGCTATGCTATCACCCCTAAGTCATCTGTGTTCCAAGTACAAGAGTCTTCACTTAGTTTACGGCTTTCCTGAAAGCCATTTCATATCTTTGATCAGCTCTGATGCTCTTCTGTGAACCACCTTCCAGGTCCACTATATCCTTCCTGAGATAAAAGAGGAAACACCAAGACTACATACAGCTTTCAAGGTGTGGTCACAGCAAGTGTTTACAGAACAGAATAATAGTCTTCTGTTTTGTTCTCCATTCTTTTTTCCCATTAATACCTTACACTCAATCTGCCTTTCTGACATCTAAGATCATTCACAGATACCCTGCTCAACAAAGTCACGGATAAGAACTCCTGCTGCTTTGCACTTGGAAACTCATCCCCCATTCTCTCTTCTCTGCTCCCCTATGGAAAGGGAAATCCTATTCTTGAATCAACAGTTTGATTTCAACTTCCCCCTTCCTCTCCATGCCTTAGTGAGCACTTATTCATGAACAAGAGCATCCACAGAGGGAGTTCTTGCAGCACAATTATTCCATTCCACTCCAGAATGGCTACTTCAATAAATGTCCACATGCAGACAAGCTCTACTTTAAAAGCCTTCCCATGGGCCTGTGTATAACACAGTTAACGTTTGAATCCATTTAATTAACTAGCGGCATCGAGTCAGCATGAAAAGACAACATCCATCAGAGTTCATCTATCATCCACGGCACAATGTGCCTGCCCTCATCTCTCTCCTGCCTGAACGCGGTTATATTAATCATGTATGTGCCAAGGCATGCGTTCCTGAAAAAGTGGTGGACACAGAAATCCCAGAGATACCGATGAGGGTTCCTTCCCTAGCACATCAAGTAATCAGTTACCATCTTGTCTGAGGAGTGGCTACATAATCATCTGTTCTTTTGCCTTAAAAAAAAAAAAAATGCTTTTAGGGCTCGACTTGAGACCCCAATACTTTTCAGTCCTGGCAATACACTGACACAGGGAGCTCCAAAATCAGGCCCAAGTTTCACAACAGCACTGTGCTTTTCACATCCGTCTCCCTATATTCTGGTCCCAGAGTTTTCAGCACCGCTGCACACACTCCAACGTGTTTTCCGTGCTGCAACACAGCAAAGTCGTATCAATGCACCCTGGCATCCAATACGTGAAAATGCATCGTAGCTGTACATTGTCAGCGTCAGCATTTAAGAAATAGCTGTCTATTTCTTACATAAGGGAAATTTGATACAGAGCGCCAAATCTCACAGCTGGCCCTGTTTGTACATCTCTTCTGCCGTCCCTGAGCCCCACCGCAGAAAAGCACGTTTAACCTCCAGGGACCAGCGCACACGTTGTAGGCTCTAATCCACCATTTGAACACGCTGTCTGATCTCCTGTTACTGCTGCAGAAAAACAAAGGCTTGAAGTTTTACATTTAGCTCTGCTGGGCTTCTTTTGGCACATTAAACACAGAACACTAATTACAGTATACTATTCTACTTCAAGGGCTGTCAGCATTTCCACTGCAAAGCCTTCATTTCAGGGCTTTATAGCACAGCTGTGAAATACTCATTTTGCACTTGAGCTTGACATGCAAAGGTCTGGCTTTGGCCCAGGTTCCTCTGCCTGTTTGTTTTTTCGGGAGTCGGGGTTTTTGTTGTTGGTCTGGCAGGGGAAGGGCTGAAGACGGGTGGATGGAATTAACTGCACGGGATGTTTGACTTACAAGAGCACACAAAAAACAAAACCACCCAGCTTCACAGTTGGTTTCTGTTCCTCACCAGCTAATGCCTCCCCCTGGTTTTGTATGTGCACATAGAATATGCACTTTAAATTTTTTTTTTTATATAGTAGGTTTTGTTTTTCCCCAAGAGGCTTTTCTGTCCTCTCCCTCCTCTCCAGCCTGAGCCTTCTGTCCCTCAGCATCCAGTGCAGAGTACTGTCTTGTCAAGCCCGGAGACTGAAAATACTCCACCTGCAAAAGCAACAGTAGTAAGGTGAGCTCCAACACACAACCAATGCAGGACGCCTCTGCCTTGACAGAGCAGTCTCCACATCTCCTGCAGCAAGTTTCACAAGCCTTGCTCACTGCCACCATTGCAGACTCATACCAGTTGCCTAACTGACCCTCTAGGAACCACTCCAAGACCATCAAACTGGTTTCATGCAATCCACCACACAAGACTTGTTGCAACATTTCAAGGTGTTTCCAGCCAATGCTCAATTTGAAGCAGCATTCATGGGGTGAAAGGATTCAGAGCTACATCTGACTACTGAACAGGTCCTCACATTTTAATCAATTTAAAAAAAAACCAACACCGAACACCTGACCAGAACATCATAAATTATGACTGACGCACCTTGGCACAAGAGCGGCAAGGGTAGAAACTGACTTGTCCAAAGGTTTTGAATCACTGAGTTATGGGAAGCATTACATTACGTTCATAAACCTGCATGAAAGTGGGGGGGGGGGGGGGTTT